>NC_038042.1:32726291-32954434 GCF_002211085.1 Panicum hallii
CGTCCTACACGCCGCGCAACTGCTCCTCCTCTTCGTGCTGCTGGACACGCGCTCGCTTCGGCCTCGCCGTGTCACATCTGTACATGTCCGAGCCGCGCGCATCCTTGACCCGCTCCCACTTCGCAGGCTTGGCTTCACTTCTCCCGCAGCTAGCATTTCGTCGAACACCTTGGCTGCGTCCTCGATACGGCCACCGCGTTCCCGCATCCGCACACGCATGCCTGTACGTCGTCGTCCTGCTCGGCCACCTCTCCTGGCGCACAGCCCCTGCACGCACCGCCTGTGTGCCGCTCACGCCGCCAGTTCGGGCCGCCAAGTCCTGCACCTACACACACGCCTACTCAACACCGCGCTGCCCACGTGCTCCATTCGCTGCCTGCTGCGCCCACTCCAGCACCTGCCGCGCGCGCCAATCCCGCGCGCCCACGCTTCTGCTCCGGCTGCCCAACACCTGCACACGCCACCAGCTTCCGCACGCCCGCTCGCTGCTGCCGTCTGAGCCAGCGCCTCCTGGGCTCGCACGCCGCGCCGCCCTGCGCCAGCGCCCGCAGCTAGAGCCGCCCCCGTGCGCGCCGCCTGTGCCGCCGGCTTCCGCGCGCACTTGCCCTGCGTGCCCGCGAGCTCCTGCCGTCGCCTGGGGCTCACCCGAGCGCCCTGTACCAGTGGAAGGAAGAGAGAGGGAGGGGAAAAGAGGATTTGCTAGAGCTGCTGCCGGTGGGGGGAAGGAAAAAGAAGGGAAACGTCAGGATAAGGAAGAGGAGAGAAGAAGAACAGATGGACTTTCCTAAGGGCCTAAATGCAATTTCAGAAAACTGTAGGGTCTTGTTTGTAAAGAAAAATTTCCCATCAATCTAAAACCCGAATGAAGAAATGTCCAAAACGAAAGTTGGAGAGTTTTTCAAACTCTACAACATTGCTTTAGGGCTCAAGTTCAAAAACTCAAAACTTATATTTTCACACGTGAATCTTTGAACAAAAGTCGGATTTGAATTGCTTTTGTCCTAAAGAATGAAACTTTATAAAATCTAGGACCTAAATGCAAGCATTTATGAGACGTCATGATGACAGGGTAGACTCGTCATAATGGTTGGATAGTCATGTCATGATGACTTGCACTTTTTACACTTTTGTCCTGAGTAATTTTGAAAGTTACTTTTGTAAATCAAATACTTACACAAAAGGATTTATACTTTTATAAAATTACATAAACACCCTTATTTTTTTACCATTTTACCCAAAATTTTTACACACTTCAACACACACATTTCTAATACAACTTTTTGGATAAAGATATATTTTTACAAGATATAAAATAAGAAAAACATATTTGCAAAACTACCCTTCACTCATTTTGAGATTACCTCCCATCCAAATACATTTTGCAAAAACAACCCTAGGTTTTTCTATAATTACAAAAATACCCTTTTTACTTGCACTTTTAAATTTTCAAAAGCTTCACATAAACACACACAAGCTTTACACTAACAAACACATATTTCACACTAACAAAATACATGTCTAGCATTACAAGTACACGAACTGTCACATTATAGCCTTCCCCCCTTAAAAAGAATCTCGTCCCGAGATTCGGATAAGTACGCCTAGTGTGGAAAGTGCGTGTACCTTTGGGCGAAGTTAGAAAACCACAGAAATTTTGATTTAGATAGCTTTCAGTTTCCCATGTAGCTTCCTCTTCGGTGTGATGGCTCTATTGGATTTTATACGTTTTAACCACTTTTCTTCTAGTGACCCTTTCCTTTTGATCAAGAACTTTGATAGGATATTCAACATAAGAGAGGTCCGGTTCTACCAATATTTCCTTTTGTTCAATAATTTCTGTTGGAACTCGAATACACTTCTTGAGTTGAGAGACATGAAAGATACCATGGATGGCTGCAAGCGGAGGGGGTAGTCGCAATCTATAGGCCAGGGGTCCGCAAATTTCGGTAATTTCATAAGGACCAACATATCGGGGAGCTAACTTTCCTCTCACTCCAAACCTTTGCACACCCTTGGTTGGTGAAACCCGAAGCCAGACATGATCACCAACTACAAATTGCAAAGGCTTTCTCCTTTTATCAAAATAGCTCTTTTGTCTAGACTGTGCAACTCTTAGATTCTCTTGTATTACTCTTACTTTTTCCTCTGCCTCGATTACCAAGTCTGGTCCAAATATTTTATATTCTCCGGTTTGGGACCAACTCAAAGGAGTTCGACACCTTCAACCATAAAAGGCCTCAAATGGTGCCATTTTCAAACTTGCTTGATAGCTATTGTTGTATGAGAACTCTGCTAGAGGTAAGCATTTGCCCCAACTTTTGTCATAATGGATGACACAAGCTCTAAGCATGTCTTCAAGTATTTCATTTACTCTCTTGGTTTGCCCATCCATTTAAGGATGGTAGGCTGAGCTTCGAATCAGTTTGGTGCCAAGAGAAGCTTGTAAGTGTTCCCAAAAACATGCTACGAATTGAGCACCACGATCTGAAATAATTGTCTTGGGTACTCCATGTAAGCAAACGATGCGATCGAGGTAAATCTTGGTATATTTCTTGGCAATGAAGGTAGTGTGTACCGGAATAAAATGTGCCGTTTTCATGAGTCTATCCACAATAACCCATATGGAATCGTACTTTTGGGAGGTGTTGGGTAATCCAACAATAAAATCCATACTTATGTCTTCCCATTTCCATGATGGTATAGGCAAGGGTTGAAGTGTACTAGCTACTTTCAAGTGGCTAGCTTTAACCCTCTGACATGTGTCACATTCCGAGACATACTTGGCAATTTCCCTTTTCATTCTAGTCCACCAAAAGTTTTGCCTAAGATCTTGATACATTTTGCTACTACCCGGGTGAATAGAGAACTTGGAAAGATGTGCCTCATCAAGAATTTGTTTTCGGAGCTCATGATTCTTTGGAACCACTATGCGAGATTCAAACCATAGAACTCCATTCTTGTCTTGGTGAAAACATTTATATTTCTCCTCTCCTTGAGAGAGTATTTGCTTGATGATTTTAACACCTTTATCATGTAATTGTGCCATGATGATTTGATCATGAAGGGTTGGTTCAACGGAGATATGATTTAAAGTGCCTTGGGGAATCATTTCCAAATTGAGTTTTCTCATCTCATGACATAACGTTCCATTATATAATTCTGTAGTCAAGCAATTGCAATGAACCTTGCGGCTTAGCGGATCTACGACTACATTAGCCTTTCCTGGGTGATAGTGTACCTCAAGATCATAATCTTTGATCAATTCCAACCATCTTCTTTGTCTCATATTCAGTTTGGCTTGGGTGAAGATATATTTGAGACTTTTATGGTCGGTGTAAATATTGCAATGAGTGCCCATAAGATAGTGTCTCCATATCTTTAGAGCATGAGTGACAACTGCTAGCTCGAGATCATGTGTTAGATAATTTTGCTCATGAGGTCAAAGAGCTCTTGAAGCATAGGCAATGACTCGATTGTCTTGCATAAGCACACAACCAAGACCAGGGATGCGTCACAATAAATATTGAATGGCTTGGTGTTATCAGGTTGAGCTAAGACTGGGGCTGTAGTCAGATGTTCCTGAAGAGTGTGAAAAGCTTTTTCACATTTCTCATTCCATAGAAAGTTTACTCCTCTCTTCAATAGTTCATTCATAGGCTTAGCAATTCTGGAGAAGTCCGAAATAAACTGGTGATAATAACTAGCTAAACCAAGAAAATTGCAAATCTGATGGATGGAGATGGGAGGTTTCCAATCCATCACCTCTTGTACTTTGCTAGGATCAACGGCTATGCCTTCGTTGGAAATAGTGTGGCCCAAAAATTTTACACTATCCAGCCAGAATTCACACTTGGAAAACTTAGCATAGATCTGATGGTCTCTGAGACGTTGGAGAACAATGCACAGGTGCTCCGCATGCTCTTCCTCATTTTTGGAATATATCAAGATGTCGTCAATGAAAACCACAATGACTTGTCAAGTTTGGGCATGAATATCGAATTCATAAGATACATGAAGTAGGTAGGAGCATTTGTGAGCCCGAAAGACATGATCAGATACTCATATAGCCCGTATCGTGTGGAAAAGGCAGTCTTAGGGATATCACATGGACGAATCTTCATCTGATGATAGCCAGAGCGAAGATCAATTTTTGAGAAGACTCTAGCTCCCACTAATTGATCGAAGAGAACATCAATGCGGGAAAGTGGATATTTATTTTGATTGTCACTGCATTGAGAGGTCGGTAGTCCACACATAGCTGCTAACTATCATCCTTCTTCTTCACAAATAGGGCTGGGCAACCCCAAGGTGATGCACTAGGACGAATGAAACCTTTATCTAAAAGTTCCTGCAGTTGTAGTTTCAATACGGCCAACTCCTTGGGTGGCATTCTATAGGGTCTTTTTGAGATAGGTGCAGTGCCTGGCTGCAGTTCGATAATGAACTCAATGTCTCTATCCGGTGGCATTCTTGGCAAGTCATCCGGAAAAACATCGGCGAACTCGCGTACCACTGGAATATTTTCTGGTTTGACTCCTTCCATCATTAAAGCACAGGAATTTATGCATTCCCAAGAAGGTAGGTAACGAGTAGTAGCTCCGTGACTGCGTGAGTTTATTTCCACAGCTCGGGAGGAAATATCTAATGTAACACCGTGCAGAGCCATCCAATTCATCCCGAAAATAATGTCCACGCCTTCAAGTGCCGAAAGGATAAGGTCGGTTTTGATAGTTTTACTACCCAACTTGATCAGTATGTGCCTTATTATTTGGTTGGAAGCAATTTTACCACCCGGTGTTGATATCATGTATGACCCTTTTGTGTGACAAAAATCCAAGCCCACTTTTGCACCAAATTTTGCACTAATAAAACTATGGGATGCACCAGAATCAAATAATATAATTGCAGGCTTGTTAGAGAATGTACCCGACATCATTGGTGCACCTTCTGGAAGATCAGCAAGTGTAGTCAAATTGATCCTTCCCTGCTGAACATGAACATTCTATCTTTTGCCCTGTTCTTATTGTTCTGGTTAGAAACTTGCCCTTGATTTGGCTGTCTAGGCTGTGGGCATTCTAGTGCAAAGTGGTTAGAACTCCCACAATTGAAGCAATGACTTGCATTGCTCGGATAAGCTAGCTGCTGAGCAATCGGCCTTAGGCCACTCTACTAAGGCATAGGCGGTCGGGCAACGCCCTGCTGCTGTGGGGGCCTGAAAACCCAACACCCTTGTTGAGGGGCCTTCTGAGGAGCTTTAGAATTAGCATTATGCACCAAATGATACCTCTATGGCAGAGCACTAGAGGGTCCAGCTTGTGCCTTCCTCTTCTTCTCAGCACGGTGAGCCAACATACAGTCTTCCTGAGTGATTGCCAGATTGACTAGCTCATTATAAGTGTCTACCTTGATGGGGTTTAAGCGGTCCTTGAGCTTGGTACTAAAGCCTCTGTGGAAGCGATCACGCTTCTTAGCATCGGAATCAGCGTGATAGCCCATGTACTGACAATGGTTATTGAAAGCCTGGGCATACTGGAGTACAGTACGGGTACTCTGAGTAAGAGCTAGAAATTCATTCAACTTCCTCTCTAGAAGCCCTTCTAAAATATGGTGGGCTCTAAATGCATTCTTGAATTCCTCCCAAGTGACAACATGATCGGTTGGGAGCATGGTGAAATAGTTATCCCACCAAAGGCGCGTGGTACTACGAAGTTGTTGCGCGGCAAAATGAGCCTTATTTGTATCAGAACATGGCACCACAAGTAGAGAAAACTTGGACTTGATTGTGCGAATCCAACCATCCACATCCAAGGGCTCCTCCGTCTTGTGAAACAGAGGGGGCTGAGTGCCCAAGAAGTCCAGGTAGCCAGCAGTCTGAGGTTGGTAGACATTGTGGCCACCCCGCTTCTGCAGAAATTGCTGAAATGCTTGCTTCCCTTGAACAAGCTGGTGGAGCAATTCTGATGTGAACCTACTAGGGTTTGTTCCTGATCTTTCGATGAGAGGCATGGAATAACTCGATTGATGGAGGAGTCAATGTTCACGGCCTGACTACAGCCTCCCAAGGATGCTGCGCCTTAGCAACCGATACACCACCTCCTATGGTTGCCGCGATTTTGTGGAGCGCGACACCCGACCACTAGGGTACTCGTCCTGCAAGCAATCGAAGAACTAGCAAGAACAAGTAGAACAAGTACTAAAAATATGAGATATAATTGAAGGTCTTAAACTGAATCTCAAATATGGTAGGGTTTCGGAAACAAGTAGACGGACGGCTGGATCAACACGCGCGCCTACAAGGAAGTAGCAAAAGCTAAACTTGCATCTAAAAAAACCCGAGTGTTCTTGGCGGCGGCTAAAGGTTATAAAGAAGTCGGAGAACGACCACAAGGGTACTGGTGTCATGTTCCAACCCTAGGATGCGTCCACATTGGACTCAACTTGATACACGGGCCATTGGGCCAAAATAGAGTGACGCAGCACCGTGACTGAAAAGGACTCTGTAGTAAATCGACGATTGCGGTTGACTCCAAATAGATATGGAGGTGATTCTGTATCCTTTGGAAAGTAGATTTGATAAGCTTTCCAAGAAGTACTTGAATGGCCAAAACGGATCCGAATGAAGTCGTGGCGGCCGTCACAAGTTGTGTCTATCCTGCAGTCCGAATCCAGCCTGCGTGATGCCTCTTCCCTTTTGATCCAATCCTTGTTCCTGAGTAAAACAAGAGTGCACATGTCTCCATTGTCTAAATATGATGAACCTGAGCTTAAGAGTGAACTTACTTGATGGGTAAGCCGATGAGCATGAGTGAGAGTAATAGGACCAAGTGGTGTTATCGAACTAGATACCGATGTAGGTGTGGATGTATCGTTGGTGGTGATGTCTTCATCAAACTCGGTCTGCGGCCATTACTTCAGGAGAGATTTGTCTGTGGAACACTAGAAAACCGTGGTTTTGTGTGGAGGACACCGCAATCGATCTGTATTCGTGCGGCACACTACAAAACTGCGGCACCTTGTCTGCAACACACCGCAACCCATTTTTGGCAAGGATGGTGAGAGAAGCTTTCGTAAATGACGGTCATGACCCTGGTCGACCCGCTTGGTCCGTTGCAGCGAACGGGGTCCAGTACGCGGCAGCCCTAGCCTTATCCGCTCACTCCAGCGCTGATGTGAACCCGTTAGGGTTTGTTCCTGATCTTTCGATGAGAGGCGTGGAATAACTCGATTGATAGAGGAGACGACGTTCACGGCCCGACTACAGCCTTCCAAGGATGCTGCGCCTTAGCAACCGATACACCACCTCCTTTGGTTGCCGCGATCTTGTGGAGCGCGACACCCGGCCACTAGGGCACTTGTCCTGCAAGCAATCGAAGAACTAGCAAGAACAAGTAGAACAAGTACTGAAAATTACGAGATGTAATTGAAGGTCTCAAACCGAATCTCAATTATGGAGGGGTTCCGAAAACAAGTGGACGGGCGGCTGGATCAGCACGCGCGTCTACAAGGAAGTAGCAAAAGCTAAACTTGCATCTAACAAAACCCGAGTGTTCTTGACAGCGGCTAAAGGTTATAAAGAAGTGGGAGAACGACCACAAAGGTGCTGGGGTCGTATTCCAACCCTAGGACTCATCCGTCTTGGACTCTACTTGATACACGGCCCGTTGGGCCAAATTAGGGTGACGCAGCACCGTGGCTGAAAAGGACTCTATAGTAAATCTAGGATTGCGGTTGATTCCGAATAGATATTGAGGTGATTCCGGATCCGTTGGAAAGTAGATTTGATAAGCTTTCCAGAAAGTACTTGACCGACCAAAACGGAGTCCGGATGAAGTCGTGGCGGCTGTTACAAGTCGTGTCTGTCCTGCAGTCCGAATCCAGCCTGCGCGATGCCTCTTCCCTTTTGATCCAATCCATGGTTCCTGAGTAAAACAAGAGTGCACGTGTCTCCATTCTCTAAATATGATGAACCTGAGCTTAAGAGTGAACTTACTTGATGGGTAAGCCGACGAGCACGAGCGCGAGTAATAGGTCCAAGAGGTGTTGTTGAAGTAGATACTGGTGTAGGTGTGGATGTATCGTTAGTGGCGATGTCCTCATCATCCTCCCCTTCTTGCATTTGAGTTGTCCTCGACTCAAGCTCATCATCCTCTCCCAAATATGGCTTCAAATCTGCAATGTTAAATGTGGGACTAACCCCAAAATCCACAGGCAGGTCTAGCTTATATGCATTATCATTAATTCGTTCTAGCACTTTAAACGGTCCTTCAGCCTGAGGCATCAACTTAGATTTTCGCAAAGTAGGAAACCTATCCTTTCTCAAGTGCAACCAAACCAAGTCACCAGGTTCAAAAATCAATTGCTTTCTACCTTTATCACCAGCAAGCTTATACTTAGAATTCATGCGCTCAATATTTTCTTTAGTTGTTTCATGCAGTTTTAACATCAGTTCAGCACGTTGCTTAGCATCAAAGTTCAATTTTTCAGAAGTGGGCAAAGGCATTAAATCAATAGGAGCACGAGGAATCAAGCCATAAACAATCTCAAAAGGGCACATCTTTGTAGTAGAATGCATGGAACGATTATAAGCAAACTCAACATGAGGCAAACATTCTTCCCACAACTTAATATTCTTCTTTAAAACAGCCCTTAACATGGTAGACAAGGTTCGATTAAACACTTCAGTTTGACCATCAGTTTGGGGATGACAAGTGGTAGAAAATAGAAGCTTAGTTCCCAATTGTGCCCATAAAGTTCTCCAAAAGTGGCTAAGAAATTTGGCATCACGATCAGAAACAATTGTGTTTGGCACACCATGCAAACGAACAATTTCTCGAAAGAATAAATCAGCAACATGTGTAGCATCATCAGTTTTATGACATGGAATAAAGTGTGCCATCTTGGAAAATCTATCCACAACCACAAAAATGCTATCACGTCCCTTCCTAGTTCTAGGCAATCCCAACACGAAATCCATAGAAATATCCTCCCAAGGAGCACTAGGAACTGGTAAAGGCATATACAAACCATGCGGATTTAAACGGGACTTAGCTTTCTGACATGTAGTGCAGCGTGCAACAAATCGCTCCACATCTCTTCTCATTTTTGGCCAAAAGAAATGACCAGCAAGTACATCCTCTGTCTTCTTTGCTCCAAAATGCCCCATCAAGCCACCACCATGCGCTTCCTGTAACAACAACAAACGAACGGAGCTAGCTGGAATGCATAGCTTGTTAGCTTGAAACACAAACCCATCATTGACGATGAATTTGTTCCATGCTTTTCCATCCTTACAATGCAGCAAAACATCCTTAAAATCAGCATCATTCACATATTGTGTTTTAATTGTGTCCAAACCAAAAATCTTGCAATCAAGTTGTGTCAACAAAGTATATCGCCTAGACAAAGCATCAGCAATGATATTCTCTTTCCCTTTCTTGTGTTTGATGACATAAGGAAAAGATTCAATAAATTCAACCCACTTAGCATGTCTACGGTTCAGTTTTCCTTGACTACGAATATGTTTCAAAGATTCATGATCAGAATGGATAACAAACTCTTTGGGCCACAAATAATGCTGCCATGTTTCTAATGTGCGCACAAGAGCATACAATTCCTTGTCATAAGTAGAATAATTCAGAACAGGTCCGCTCAATTTCTCACTAAAATATGCAACAGGTTTACCATCTTGTAACAAAACACCACCCAAACCAATTCCACTAGCATCACATTCAAGCTCAAAGGTCTTATTAAAATCAGGAAGTTGGAGGAGAGGTGCATGTGTCAACTTATCTTTCAACATGGTGAACGCATTCTCTTGTGTGGTGCCCCAAGAAAAGGGCACCCCCTTCTTCGTAAGCGCATTCAACGGTGCCGCAATGGTGCTGAAATCCTTCACGAAGCGACGATAGAACCCAGCAAGTCCTAGAAAACTCCGCACCTGTGTGATGGTCTTTGGTACAGGCCATCCCTGAATAGCTTCCACCTTAGCTTGATCAACTTCAATTCCCTATGGAGTGACAACATAGCCAAGAAAAGATACTCGATCTGTGCAAAAGACGCACTTCTCAAGGTTACCAAATAAACGTGCATCACGTAAAGCAGTAAAAACAGCACGTAGATGATCAAGATGTGCCTCCATAGATTTGCTGTAAATCAATATATCATCAAAGTAGACCACAACAAATTTGCCAATGAAAGCACGCAGAACCTCGTTCATTAATCGCATGAAGGTGCTAGGTGCATTAGTTAACCCAAAAGGCATGACTAACCACTCATATAACCCGAACTTAGTTTTGAAAGCAGTTTTCCATTCATCTCCCAATTTCATGCGAATCTGGTGGTACCCACTACGCAAATCAACTTTGGTAAACACAACAGCACCACTCAATTCATCAAGCATATCATCCAAACGTGGAATAGGATGTCGGTATCGAATTGTGATATTGTTAATAGCTCTACAATCGACACACATACGCCAAGTTCCATCTTTCTTGGGGACTAAAATAACCGGAACAGCACAAGGACTAAGGGACTCACGTACATAACCTTTGTCGAGTAGTTCTTGCACTTGTCGCTGAATCTCTTTCGTTTCTTCCGGATTGGTCCTGTACGGCGCACGGTTGGGCAGCGATGCACCTGGAATCAGATCAATTTGGTGCTCAATCCCTCGTATTGGTGGCAGCCCCGCTGGTATTTCACTTGGAAACACATCAGAATACTCCTGCAAAACGTTAGCGACAGCAGGGGGCAAAGAGTGCTGCATATCATGAATGGAAATCAAAGTATCTTTGCACACCAAAGCATAGGCAACAGAAGTGGTAGCAATCAAGTCATTAATATCAGATTTAGTAGCAAGCAAGCAAGTCCCTTTCAAGCGTATCTCATCTTGCTTATTAGCAACCGACTTGACAATTTTATTGGTCTCACTTTTAGCTTTGGCAGCTCTAGCAGTATCATCACGCACAATAGCTTCAGGAGACATAGGAAGCAACACAATTTTCTTATCATGGTGCAAGTGCGAAAACTGATTTGATCTACCATAATGCACACAATCCGTATCAAATTGCCAAGGCCTACCGAGCAGAATATGGCAAGCTTGCATAGGCACAACATCGCACTCAACAACATCATGATATGCTCCGATTGCAAAATTAATGCGCACCAGCCTCGTTACCTTAGCCTTACCACTGTTGTTTAGCCATTGAATGTGATATGGGTGTGGGTGTGGTTTGGTGCTGAGTGCAAGCTTCTCCACCAGTTCGCTGCTAGCCAAATTGTTGCAACTACCTCCATCAATAATCATACGACAAGAACGCTCTTTAATGACACACTTAGTTTGAAACAGCGTGTGTCGCTGATTTTGCTCCGCCTTCTCCATTTGTGCACTAAGCACACGCTGCACAATGAGACTCTCGTAGTGTTCGGCTGCCCCTGCATCAATATGTTCGTCTGGTGGTCCCTCATTACCTGCATGGTCAGCAGCAAACAACGCAAGTGTATCGTCATCAAAATCACTAGCAGAGGAATACGCACCATCATCTTTGACCACCGAAACGCGCTTGGTAGGACAGTCACGCTGCACGTGCCCAAAGCCCTTGCACCGATGACACTGGACATCCCTTGTTCTACCCGTGGATGCAACCGAGGAAGCACTAGCGGCTGGTTTCTGGACAGCCTTGGTTGCTGAAGTGATGGGAGGAGTGCGTGGCTTGTCGCTGGATGGAGAAGACGCTGCTGTACGACTCGGTGAAGGAGCTGGTAGAGGTGCACGTCCGCTCATAGAAGTAGTCGTGCGTGGCTGCCATGATGTAGATTTACCTGCAGAAACATTAGACCTAGCACTAGTACGTCGTCCCTGTACCTCCCTTTCAGCTTTACAAGTAAGATGGAACAAACGGGTTACGTTAGTATAATCTTTATACGCAAGAATGTCCTGAATTTCTCTATTTAACCCGCCCAAAAATCTAGCCATAGCAGGTTCCTCACCCTCCACTAAATTACAACGTAGCATTCCCATTTGCAATTCCTGATAATATTCTTCTACAATTCTAGTGCCCTGCCTCAATTGTTGTAACTTATGTAACAGATCACGTGCATAGTAAGAAGGAATGAATCTAGCCCGCATGACCCGTTTCAAAGCATCCCAAGTTTGTGGCATGTCATCAGCATTTTTCTTGCCATGTTCTATCCACCAAACAGAAGCAAAATCAGTGAACTCACTAGTAGCAGCCCTAACACGTGCATTCTCAGGAAAATCATGGCATGCAAACTTTTGATCAACAGCAATTTCCCAAGTAATGTATGCATCAGGGTCATATGTACCATCAAAAGGAGGTATCTTAAATTTAATCTTGCTGAAAGCATCATCATTGTTGCGTACCTCACGGTGGCGAAAACCACCCATACCTCTACGATTAGTGCGTAGCCGGCGGCGATGGCGAGCGTCTTGTTCATCCTGTTCAGTATCAGCAATATATTCATCCGCCCAATCATCACGCTGTTCGTTGGTCTTCGCATGGAGCTCATCAAAACGCCGCAAAAGAGCAGCGAGACTCTTGTCAATGTTGCCGACCGCTGTCTCCAGGCCCGTAAGCTTGGTGTTGGTGGCAATCTGCGTAGCCTCCAATTGTCCAATCTTGTCATTCGTCACCTGCATATCATTATCAAGTCCCTCTGTGTGCCGCTGCACTTGCCTTTCAAAATGTTGTATGATGCCCCTGGTACGTGGAGACTGATGCAAGCTATGATCCTCCTCCTCGGAGCCTGCCATGGTGAGAAAGACAAGGACAACAAGAAAACAAGTGAAGTAGTAAAATCCCTACAGCTAATAGGGTGTAGCTACAGCAAGGCGCTCACTCTCAACCTGTTGCACAAGCTCTTACCAATTCTTACCTTGCTGCTAGGAGGGGACGGCAACCAACAAGTCCGCAACCATGGAATGAAGTGTATCAACGCGGCAGCAACAAGACCTGTGGAGCTGTAGTCGGATATGTGGAGCTGTAGGTGGGCTTGAACAAGGAAGTACTAGCACCACGTTAGTCACAAAGGCAAGCTGAATAATCGTTCATCAGTGGTACTGTGCTGGTCCTAGTCTAGACCGTGCTAGAGACGCGAGCCTGGACACAAAGGAAGTCACAAAGCACCACTCCGAACAGAAGGGAAAAACAAACACAATGAATTAGCCCCTTGCTTCTTTTTTTTCTTTTTTTTTAACAATGATCCTTTTTTTCTTCTTTTTTTTTCTTTTTTTTTCTTTTTTTCAGGGGAACCTCAAAAACAGATGCTATGAACAAAGGAGTACAAGTGAGCAAGTCACCACACACGCTTTTTCCAGAAAGAGTAGGGGTATACAGGTAATTAAAAGATACTCTCTCGCTCTCTCTCTCTCTGGAGTAGGCCGAGACTTAAATATATGTGTGAAGTGTTATTGCTTCTGGTGCACAGTTCGGACTCAGATGCAACCAGCACCGAATTCAACTCAGACTTGATAACAAAGAGGCACTCAGATTCGGCAACCACAAGATGAATAGGCTACCCGAATTCAAATCGGTCTCGGCCAACACGCGCTTAACCGATTCCAAGTCGAACTTGACAACCAAAGTGGTTTCTGATTCGGCCGAAATAGTGATGAAAAAGGTAACGTACGTGACCAAACGTGACAAGAACTCGAAACTCTAAAGGACTACAACTAAGACCAGCAACTCGACACAACCGATGCAACCGAAAACTCAACAAGCCCTAACTAAGCAGTACCAGTAAAGGCTCAAAAGGGTCTATAGGATTGCGGTGGGGGAAAAACAATTCTACTATTTTTGGCTTTTTCTGGACTGTAGGAAAATAAAAATAGCGAAGGATTGGAAGTCTCTCACCGAACAACCTTGCTCTGATTACCAACTGATGTGAACCCGTTAGGGTTTGTTCCTGATCTTTCGATGAGAGGCGTGGAATAACTCGATTGATAGAGGAGACGACGTTCACGGCCCGACTACAGCCTTCCAAGGATGCTGCGCCTTAGCAACCGATACACCACCTCCTTTGGTTGCTGCGATCTTGTGGAGCGCGACACCCGGCCACTAGGGCACTTGTCCTGCAAGCAATCGAAGAACTAGCAAGAACAAGTAGAACAAGTACTGAAAATTATGAGATGTAATTGAAGGTCTCAAACCGAATCTCAATTATGGAGGGGTTCCGAAAATAAGTGGACGGGCGGCTGGATCAGCACGCGCGTCTACAAAGAAGTAGCAAAAGCTAAACTTGCATCTAACAAAACCCGAGTGTTCTTGACAGCGGCTAAAGGTTATAAAGAAGTGGGAGAACGACCACAAGGGTGCTGGGGTCATATTCCAACCCTAGGACTCATCCGTCTTGGACTCTACTTGATACATGGCCCGTTGGGCCAAATTAGGGTGACGCAGCACCGTGGCTGAAAAGGACTCTATAGTAAATCTAGGATTGCGGTTGATTCCGAATATATATTGAGGTGATTCCGGATCCGTTGGAAAGTAGATTTGATAAGCTTTCCAGAAAGTACTTGACCGACCAAAATGGAATCCGGATGAAGTCGTGGCGGCTGTTACAAGTCGTGTCTATCCTGCAGTCCGAATCCAGCCTGCGCGATGCCTCTTCCCTTTTGATCCAATCCATGGTTCCTGAGTAAAACAAGAGTGCACGTGTCTCCATTCTCTAAATATGATGAACCTGAGCTTAAGAGTGAACTTACTTGATGGGTAAGCCGACGAGCACGAGCGCGAGTAATAGGTCCAAGAGGTGTTGTTGAAGTAGATACTGGTGTAGGTGTGGATGTATCGTTAGTGGCGATGTCCTCATCAAGCGCCACCCATCGTCAGCTCGCGTCTGCCGCCCCCCTTCTCCATCTATTCCGCCTCCCCTTCTCCATCGCCACACCCAGCGACTCCACCCATCCTGCCCCCATCTTTCGTTGCACTTTGGGCAATGGTGGAGGAAGGGGGCAACTTCGGTGCTCGCTTGTCAAGCTTCGGGTCCCCGTCGAAGCTGCAGGTAGGGGGCAACTCCGGTGCTCGCTTGTCAAGCTTTGGGTCCCCATCAATGCTGCTGGTAGAGGGCAACTCTGATGGTCGTCTTACAAGCCTGGGCTCCCCATTGAAGCTGGATCTATCATGGGTTCCTGATGGGTAAGCATGATTCTGTTACAGTAGATGTGATATTTTCTCACATAATCTGACTTGAATTCCCTTTTCCATTGGGATTAGAATGGATTCTAGCACTGCTTGCAGAGTTTTAATTCAAGTTCCTAGTTTTTGGGGTGGAGAGGGTGCCGATTGGAATGCAACCAGAGATATTCTATGGATTCGGGACACTAACATTGTATGTTGGATTGATTTCTATTCTGACTTGTGTGAGGAAGTTAAGGTTCGTGCCAATCAGAAGGTATCCATCACTTATTGGGACAAGAATGAAAGGGTGTACAAGGAAATAGAGTCAGATTCAACTTTAATGTTTGCATTTGGCATGTATTGGGATATTAGGAGGCTACCTCTCTATTGCAGTATCGTAGAACCTGTCAAACAACATGAACCATCGAGTGCTAACACTGAAGTGGACCAAAGTGCTAACAATCTGCCAGAGCAACCTGATGAACAGTCTCACAAAGAATCTGACAAAGAACCTGAACCATCGAGTCCTAACATTGAAGTGGACCAAAGCGCTAACAATGTGCCAGAGCAACCTGATGAACAGTCTCACAAAGAACCTGAACCATCGAGTGCTAACTCAGAGCCAGAAAATATATGGGGAGAGGACAATGAAGTGGAGTATGTTGGTGCAGATGATGAGCAGAAGATGTACAAGGCCATGTTGTCAGATGATGAGCAGAGTGATTCTGAGTTCATTCCTGATCCAGATGAGGAGGATCATGATGATTGTGTTAGTGCTGATGAAAAACCTGAGGATGATGTTCTTGTCACTATAACTGACTTAGATAATCCAAAAATTGTTGTGGGTGTTAAATTTGAGAGTGGAGTAATATTTAAGAAGGCTATTAGGCAGTATGGTATTTTACATGAGGTACAAATTGAATCTTATTATAGTGAATCAACTAGGTACAGAGGGTCTTGCAAGGCAAATAAGTACCCCTGGAAGATACATGCATCATAATTGCCGGATGGAAGAACTTGGCAGGTATTTTATTTGTGTGTGGTTATGTTTTTTTGATTCTAGTACTATTCTTGTACTCATACTCATATTCACACTTGAATGCAGATAAAGAACATGGGGAAGCACTACTGCAGCAGTACAGGCAAATTGGAGAAAAATTGCATGGCAAATCAGTTCTGGGTCAGAGATCAGGTTTTGCCGTTGCTAGCAGAGACTCCCACACTAGGTGCTGTCGCCCTCCTTAAGGAGCTAGAAAAGAAGTATCTGATCAAGATTTCTTACAATATAGTTTGGAAAAGAAAACTAGCACTTGATGAGTTGAATGGGAAATGGGATGATGCATTTGCTCATGCATTTGCTTACAAGGCTGAATTAGAGAAGAGATCTCCTGGGAGTGTAGTTGAAATTTAGATAGAGTTGATTGGTTCTAAGATGAGGTTCTCAAAGTTTTTTGTTGCTTTCAAGGCTTGCATTGATGGATTCTTGACAGGTTGCAGACCGTATCTTGGGATTGACTCAACAGTACTAACAGGCACATGGAAGGGTCAACTAGCTTGTGCAGTGGCAATTGATGGACACAATTGGATGTATCGTGTAGCATATGGATTGTTTGAGTCTAAAACCAAATACAACTGGAAGTGGTTCATGGAAAACCTACACAAGGCTATAGGCTCTCCTCCTGGTTTAGTCATCTCAATTGATGCTGGGAAAGGTATCGACCATGCAGTTACTAATGTATTCAACAATGGGGTTGAGCGCCGGGAATGCATGAGGCATTTGTGGAAGAATTTCCAGGCAGATTCCGTGGAGAAGTGTTTAAGAGAAACCTTTATCCGGCTTCAAGGACATATAGAAAGACAGTTCATCTGAGGCATTACAATGAAATGAAAGCAGCATGTCCTGTAGCAATAAAGTGGATTGAAAACACTCACAAGCATGTGTGGGCCAGATGCTATTTCTCAACAACAAGCAAGTGTGATTATGTCACTAATAACATAGCAGAAGTTTTTAATAATTGGATTAAAGATCTCAAGTCTCTGCCACCAAATTGAGTTACTAGATGCCTTCAGGCTGAAGATTTTTGACAAGTTTTATGTCAGAAGGAAGCTTGCTGATAAGTTAGACGGTAAAGTGCTCCCATCTGTTATGAAACAACTATATGCAGATAGTAGGGGACTTGTTGGCTATGTTGTCCACAAGGGTACACAACTCACAGCAGGGATTAGTGGTGGGCACAAGAACCTCACTCCATGGAAACACAGTGTTGATTTAGCTAAGAAGGAGTGCAGCTGCAACAAATGGTCATTAACTGGTTTGCCTTACACTCATGCACTCTGTGCTATAGGTGGTTACAGAAATTTAGAGATTGCTGATTTTGTGGATAAATTTTATTCTGTGGAAAAATTCAAAGCTGCTTATGCTGGGAACATACCTACAATGACAGATAAAAGTGAGTGGGAATAGGTTGATGTTGGTTACAAGTTGTGCCCTCCAATGCTTAACAGATCTGCTGGTAGACCAAGGACAAGAAGGTTCAAGGGGTTTGAGGAAGGCGGCATAGGGAAGAAGATGCACAGATGCAGGAGGTGTGGTCAATTTGGACACCAACAGAGAACTTGTAATGAACCAGTGTATGACTCTGATGACACCACCACCGGCTCCTCCAAAGCCTAAAAGGGTCAGGAACAAGAAAAAAGAGGTAGTGATAGCAGAACCATCAGGTCAACTTTTGATGCTAGAAGAAGCACCACCACCACCCTCCCCTTCTTTCAACAGTCCTGGTGCACTAACAAGAGGGTAAGTAATGTTCTGTCTAGTCTGTTCTTTATTACATACTTTATTACATACTACATGTTCTTGTCCTTTAACAATTGTAACAGTCGGAAAAGAGCACTTATGGAGGAGGGCAGCCCTGCACCAACCAATTTCAGTGGACACCAAAATGTAGCAGTGCACAAGGACAAGAAATGCAAGAGAGGAAACCAGAAGAAAGATGGAAGCAAGTAGTTTACCCAGCCTATGATCTTGGTTAAAGACTTGTGTTATTTCTGTGTACTTTGCTATCTATGGTTCGGAACAACATTCTCTAGGTTTAGAACTTTGTTATCTAAGGGTCAGAAAATTTACCTATGCTATCTATGCGTGTGATGACTATGTATTGTGACGACCGTGTGTCATGACTATGTTATCTTTGCTATCTATGGGTCAGAACATTGTTCATTCAACTTGTTTTCAGACAGACATAACTTAACAATCTTCTCATCCATTTCATTCCATTCAACCAGCAATGACAACATAACATACATTTCACTTCCACAACACCAGTGCCACTATCACAGCTAAAACAAACAAAAGTACATTGAAAGCTTGTTGGTTCATTACAGCAATTTGTTGTCTCAAATCTTTAATATCTTCTTGCAGCTGATTAACCTTCATCTTTATCTCTATGCCAACCTAGACATCAGGATCATGCTGACGATAGCCAATGTTGAAATCTGCTAGGAAACCATTATCACCCAAATACTCCATGAATTCCTCTTCCCACATGAAGAACTTACACTCTGTTGGCAACTACAAAGTGGAGGAAACAAAACTCGTATTAGAACAGAAACTAGAACATAAGGATCGACATCTAAAAATATGAACCAAAACTTCATGAGTACTCAAGCATCGTACCCTCGCATCCTTGGAGGACCGGTAGAACCTTCGGCCTGGGTTGTTGGCTGTGTTTGAGGTGTGCGCAACTACCCTCAAATCAGGGTGGTGTGGGCACTGAATCAACGGCAAGTGGGGGATCTAAACGCTCATAGCCGACCTGCTCTAGTGAGATGAGGTAGCTCGACAAGTGGCCTCCGTCATTTGCGCCGTCAATGGAGTCGAGGGAGCCCGCAGTGGGGTACTTCCTGACGGAGAGGAGATGATTCAGGGCGCCAACCAGGTGGTTCTCGATGTGGAAGAGATGAGGCCGCCGGCGAGATCTGTTGTCGACGTGGAAGAGACGAGGCCGCCAGCGAGATCCGTTGTCGACGTGGAGGAGACGAGGTAGCTGATGAGATCTTGGGTTCGCGGAGAGGAGAAGAGGCAGCCGGTGTCAGGGATAGATCCCCTGGGTACCGCAAGGAAGCTACCCGTAAGGAAAAAGAAGTCTGATTCCTAGTAGAATTCCACTGTAATCCTGTTAGGACTCATACCTTGTAATCCTACTAGGACTCCTACCTTGTAATCCTACTAGGAACCCTGTCCCTTGGGATATATAAAGGAGGGCAGGGATACCTAGATAGGCGAAGAACCAACAGAGAGCAGCCAATAGGCAACTCAACACCCAAACGCAGGGCGCAATATACAACACCCCAAAACAGGACGTAGGGTATTACGCTACTCTAGCGGCCCGAACCTGTCTAAATTTGTGTCTTGTGTCCTTGCGTTCACCTTCAAGTTCCAGATCCAGCGATCCCTCACCAAATAATCACCTACCTTAGGGTATCCCTAGGTAGGCCGACGGTAAAAACACCGATAGCTGGCGCCCACCATGGGGCCGATCATCGTGATCATTGGGCAAATTTGAAGGACCTCTTCATCAATATCAATCCACTCAATGTGGCGGATTGCTACTTCGTACATATGCATCAGCAGATCGATTCATCGAGTTCGAGATCGGATCCTTCAGCGAACGGCTACATCGACCTTGACTCTCGGCTCGACTTCACCTCGCGCTACAACGTCGATGCACCGCAGCCGCCGACCTCAACGACCCGGTTCAACTTCGGCTTGTGCCGCAATGTCCGCACGCAACAGCGATGAGTTCGACTACTTCAACTTCGCGAGGAGGCTCGACGGTCCACCAGCGACTACTTTGACTTCATGAGAAGGCTCGGCGGCCCACTGGCGATCACTTCAACTTTGCGAGGATGATCGGCGGCCCGCCGACGACTACTTCGACTACTCATCTCGACTAGAAACTAGTAGAGGGTGAGCCTCACAGCAACGACTACATCAACTACTCATCTCGACTTGTAAACTAGTCGGAATCGACTTCGACTAGTCGAGCTTCATCAACAAACCATCGTAGCTCCATCAACGAGCTCCACGGCTTCGTTGACATTCGTCCACGAATCAAGCTAAGTGACTTATACCTTTTCCGACTTGTTCTTCACAAGATCGGCTACCTTTTTGGGTACGCCACTCGACGGGCATGAAACCCTTAGGGGCTACACCATGATCGACTACCTATCTGTGTACGTCTCTCAACGAGCATTGAAACCCTCCAAGCTACACATCGCTGACTACTTATCCATGTACATCTCTCGACGGGCATTGAAACCCTCCAGAGCTACACTTCGCCGACTACTTATCCGTGTACATCTCTCGATGGGCATGAAACCCTCCAGAGCTACACTTCGCTGACTACTTATCCGTGTATGACTCTCTATGGGCATTGAAACCCTCCAGAGCTACACTTCGTTGACTACCTTTTGCGCACTGCGCATCCTCTTTGTCGCATGATGACTACTTTCTGCTCATTGTCTCCTCTTAACGGTCGGTAATCTACTCAAGTAGCAAATGCCTTAATCCGTGAAACCTCAACTCTCTAGTCATGACCTAAACGACCCGTCCTGTATGAACGAAGTCTAGCGACCTAAGCGACTTGTACATGCTATGGGCGAAGGCTACACTGGGACCGGGTGAATGTAAAGGGTGGACTACTCGGGAGATTTAAATGGCCTAAAAAAGGGCTCGACACAGCAATTTTACACCGAATAAATTTTGGTGTCTTCACATTATTACTGAGTACTACTCGGTATCTTCGCATTATGCTACATAATGCATGCATTATCTTTTTTTAGATCAAGCTTCGGCAACAACCCTCCAGGCAGCATGGCGTGCCATCACAGTTCTGCTAGTTCCCAGGCTCGGGGGCTGGGCGATGCACACTACTCGACATGGCTCCTTCGGCTCTCCTGGCTCATAAGCTCGGGGGCTGGACGCTGCAAAACTACTCGAAGATAACTCATATGAAGACTGAGAGTGTAGAAGAAACCCTAAGTCACCGCGCGGTTAAATAAACCAACGGGAGGCTCAATTTTGCTGTGTAGAAGGCGAAGAGTTTTTCTCGGGATTTCAGAGTAACACCAATGCCACGATTCTTGGATCCTTTTTCCGAACCTAAGGGTTTTGAATTCAAGGCTCGGGGATTGCAGGATACGTGTCATCGACTATTTATTTTTCGAATATACTCGAAGGATAAGAAAAGAAGATTCAAGACTAATTTGACCCTCAGATTGATTCTTTGATTCAACCTAGGGCTTGGGGGCTACTCCATATGGAGTGCGATTTTCCATCGCACCCCATACGAAAGAAGACTTGAAGCTATTCGGGGCATGAGCACCTCATAGCCTCAATGCAACCGAGAAAGTACTCAAAGAAGACCTTCGAGACGGAGTTTCAGAAGAAGCTGAAGACTACTTCAGAAATACTCGAAATGCTTGCAGTACTCGGCTATGAAGAGCTCGGGGGCTTGTCAGGGATAGATCCCCTGGGTACCGCAAGGAAGCTACCCGTGAGGAAAAAGAAGTCTGATTCCTACTAGGATTCCGCTGTAATCTTATTAGGACTCATACCTTGTAATCCTACTAGGACTCCTACCTTGTAATCCTACTAGGAAATCCATCCCCTGGGATATATAAAGGAGGGCAGGAATACCTAGATAGATGAAGAACCAACAGAGAGCAGCCAACAGGTAACTCAACACCCAAGCGCAGGGCGCAATATACAACCCCCAAAATAGGACATAGGGTATTACGCTACTCTAGCGGCCCGAACCTGTCTAAATTTGTGTCTTGTGTCCTTGCGTTCACCTTCAAGTTCCAGATCCGGCGATCCCTCACCAAATAATCACCTACCTTAGGGTATCCCTAGGTAGGCCGACGGTAAAAACACCGACAGCTGGCGCCCACCATGGGGCCGATCGTCGCGATCATTGGGTGAATTTGAAGGACCTCTTTATCAACATCAATCCACTCAAGGTGGCGGATTGCTACTTCGTACATATGCATCGGCGGTGTCCTCCACACAAAACCACGATTTTCTAGTGTCCCACAGACAAATCTCTCTTACTTTAGCCATGTTGGGCGGTGGTGGCGGCTGCTACGGTTGTCTGCTATCACTAGCACCAAAATCGCTCGAGGTGTAGCGGGTCCCTTGAACCATCTGCAAGGTCCAAATTTTTCATTAGTTTGGGAATCCACAATACCACCAAGGCCGAGTGTCATAAGTGAGGAAGATTTAGAACTCAAGGATTCATAGGTAAACTATGGACAGAATACTGCTGGTTCCAAGAAAAATCATAACTTCGGGTCTGTTCATCCGAACTCGTACAAAACTATGCAGTGATTAGGAAATTTGGTGGCCTACAACTTTGTTATTCAAATACACCTCCTATTACTACATCTCCGATTACTTCAACTACATTTCCGACTACCACGACTACTTCTCCAACTACTACGGCTACATCATCGACTACTTCATCTACATTTTTGGATACAGTCAGACCCGAGCACACGGGACTACCCACATGGCACACTTCTCCTAGGACACGGGATGGGACATGACCCACGCCCCACATATATTGTAACTACTCATAATGCAGTAGGATTACTCGTACAGTAGTTAGACTAGTCGGACTCGGTAGGAAGCTACCCGAGAAGTACTCGGGTAGGACTCCTGGGCCTATACCCTACTAGGACTTCCATGTAAACCTATCCCCCAAGACTATATAAGGGTGGACAGGGACCCCCTCGGGGACAATCACAATCAAAGGCAATACAAACCACACAGGACGTAGGGTATTACGCTCTCGGCGGCCCGAACCTATCTAAAACCTTGTGTTCCTTTGCATCTTTGAGTTCCTGATCTCGGCGACACCCTACCTACAAACTCACCACCTCGGGGGTATCCCTCGGTGGGCGTGGCGATAAAACACCAACAGCTGGTGCGCCAGGTAGGGGTGCTCATCGAAGATCCACTGGAGAACTTGATGGCGTCGATCAACTTCACCAGCGTTGTGCTCGACGAGGGCACGACTTTCATCTTTGGCTCCTAGATCTGCGTCGCCAACGGTTCGGGTGGCTTCAACAACCACCTGACCAACTCCAAGGAGCCGGAGGCTTCTCCATCAACTTCAAGAAGCGATCTAGACGACTTGATCGACAACCTCGACGACATGCTGCTTCCCGATCTGGCCCAGCAGATCGTAAAGATGTCCGTTTTCAACAAGACTTCCACTTGTGATGCACCAGATCAACTCGGGTTGGATTCAACCCGATCTAAAATGACCTCATGATCCAAGTCCCTCAAGATTAAGGATGTGGGTGCCACCGCTTGCTGGGAGGCCCCCATCTACTCAGATTCCGATGAAGAGTACTCCCCGTGCAGTACTACAACTTCAAGCCGGACCTGAAAAGGACTTGGAGATGAGGGAGCCACCGTTTGTGGGGCAGCCCCCACCCTTGAAAACCACTCGCAACCCAATGGTCACACCGAATCTTTTTCGGGTAGCTTTCTGGGTTTAACCATCACTTCAATACCACAAGGACGCTTCATGTACTGGAAGGGCTTTGAGCCCTCCGAACTACTCGATTACGAGTCTCGCCTTGTGGCCTTCACGTAGGAACTACCATTCCAAGAGGGTAGACCTCTTTCTCCTATCACTGAAGAAGGAGAGGGTAGCACAGAGCTACTCGAGTACAGCCTTAGGGCTAACCACTCGCCGGATCATCAAGTCTGCATGGTCTCCCTTTGCAATGTGGAGGAAGATGAGCTGGGCACCCAGTACGACAACGAACAACTCGCGGACATCTCAGCCGATGAGCCCACAGCAGACGTTCCCCAAGATGAAGACGAGGAGCACAGAAAGATCCGGCAGGCAAAAAGCGCCAAGTGCGCTCAATGCAGGCGCAACGCGCAGAACTGCGCCCGCGAACCAAGTGATCTCAACAATGCTTTTGCAGCAGTTGTGGATCATGAGTATAGTATGCCGATTGGAGCCATAGCAGAAGTAGCACTACTAGCTCAACAACTCCCATCTAATCCCCAGATACAAAGGCTCCAGTACTTGACCCAGCGCGCGCTCGTGCAACTCGATGGGCAACATCTAGTGTCCTCCACTCGGAATAAGCTCTCGAGATCTGAGCACCACGATGATACAGTGCCGGTTAGTCGTACCCCTGGTGGAGGCCACGGGAGTCGGAGGAACGACAACCGCCAGCGCAATAAGGGCCCCCCGTCCGCGTGTGGCAACACCGAACAAGAAGTGCAACAACCCCCTCGCAATAAGCGTGGGGCAAAGCACCACGGCCAAGATCCAGTCGAGGCCAACCTCCATGATGCTCCCACGATCGACCTCAGGCAGAAAATTAACAAAGGCCGCGACGCGCAGCTTGTTATTGAAGCAAGGTGAAGGGACCATCCCGGCAGGTACCACAACAATGACGACAGTAACCGATTCCCCGCCTTCACCACCAGCATCACCTACAAGTCCTACCCCAAGGACTTCAAACCAGTCGGAATCCAAAAGTATGACGGTAAGCGGGACCCACGCTAGTGGCTTTGTTGCTACTCCATCGCTATTGAAGTTTCAGTGGATCCAACTCTACAAAAGCTCTCTACTTCCTGGTGGCTCAAGAGCCCGCGCCCCTCACGTGGCTTGAAAGCCTCAAGACAAACTCCATCGACTTGTGGGAAGACCTCAAGTGGGCCTTCATCGACAACTTCCAGGGATCCATGATCAGGGCGGGCACCCGCCATGACTTGTCCCAAGTGAAGCAGAAGATGAACGAGACCCTGAGGTCTTACACACGGTGCTTCTTTGAGACGCGCGCTACCGTCGCCGACATCACCAATGAGGACATCAACCATTGCTTCAACACGGCATCTTCTCAAAAAACACGCACCACGACTTCAGGCGCAACCGCCTGACTACTGCCGTGGAGCTGCGTGACATGATGGCAAGATGGGCTGATCAGGAGGATGAGGAAAATGATCGCTTCCCCAAGCGCAACCATGACAAGCAAGGCAATGGCAATGGCCACTACGACTAAAGCTAGCGGAACCGCTCGGGGAAAACCCAAAAGCGCAAGCCAGACCACGAAGTCGCGGCTGTCGAGCGCAATCCGCATGGCAAGAAGTCGGGGGACAACCACTCGGACTACGAGCAAGTCATGCATAAACAATGCCTAATACACCCGAAGTCGCGGCACATGCTCTTCGAGTGTGTCACCATCCGAAAATCAGTCATGCACCACCCCTCCCCCAAACAGGAAAGTGAAAGGCAAAGGAGGATGATGAAGAAGGGGGTGACAAGTCGGGGGCTCAAGACTTCCAGGATCCGAAAAACGTCATCAATGTCATCTTTGATGGAGACGGGGATTCCCTTCCAAGAGCGCGCAGAAGCTAACCCTGCGCGAAATACTCTCCGTAGAGCCAGCCACAACAAGGCCTCTAAGATACGGCGAGGCCCCAATCTCCTTTTCCACGAACAATCAATGGACCAGCTTCTCCGAGTCGGGAAAATTCCCGCTCGTCCTAGACCCTGTCTTGGCGGGCTCATAACTCACCCAAGTACTCATCGACAGTGGGAGCGGCCTCAACCTGCTTTTCACGAGTACTCTTAAGAAGATAGGACTCGACATCTCCAAGATGCTCAGTCCCAGCAAAGCTCCTTTCTACGGGATCATCCCGAGTAACACGACTACACCACTCGGGTCAGTGATCCTGCCGGTCACCTTCGGGACAAAAGACAACTACTGCACTGAGTACATTAAGTTCAAGGTGGCGGATTTTGACTCATCATACCATGCCATCCTTGGCAGACCGGCATTGGCCAAATTCATGGCCGTGCCCCACTACATCTATCTACTACTCAAGATGCCAGGCGAGACAAGCGTACTCACACTTCGTGGTGACCTGAAGAAGTCATACGATTGAGTATGCCACGACTTCACGCATGCCAGAGCCGTCTATAGAAGTACTCACAGCCGCGCTGAAGCTGACCAACACAGAGATGGAGCTCTCTAACCAACGACCAAGCTAGTCGAGGGTTAAACCTAACCCCAGCGACACTGGCATCAGTACCATCCAGCTGGAAGAAGGCGACCCGTCCAAGACTGCTCTGATTGGAGGCGGCTTAGGCGACAAATAGGAAAGCGCGCTCATCAGCTTCCTTAGGGCCAACCATGACATATTCGCGTGGAAACTAGCGGATATGCTAGGGGTGCCCAAGGAGTTGATCGAGCATTGCTTGAAAGTCGATCCTAAAGCCACTCCAAAGAAGCAATGACTGCGACGTTTCACCCCCAACAAGAGGGAGGCCATCAAGAAAGAATTAGCAAAACTATTCGCGGCTAGTTTTTATTAAGGAAGTATACCACCTCGAGTGGTTAGCTAACCCTGTACTTGTACTCAAAAAGAATAACAATGAATGGAGGATGTGTGTCAATTATAGTGATCTCAATAAACATTGACCGAAGGACCCCTTCACGCTCCCACGCATCAACGAAGTCATCGACTCCATGGCTGGCTGCGTCTTGCTCTCCTTCCTCGATTGCTACTCGGGCTATCATCAAATAGCTCTCAAGGAGGAGGACCAAATCAAAATGGCATTCATCACCCCCTTGAAGAAAACTACCCGAGTAGTACTCGGGTAGGACACCTGAGCTTGTATTTGGCTAGGACTTCCATGTAACCTTGTCCCCCAAGACTATAAAAGGGCGGGCAGGGACCCCCTCCAAACATCACAACACCTAAGGCAATACAAACCACCACAAAGGACGTAGGGTATTACGCTCTCGGTGGCCCGAACCTGTTTAAAGTTTCATGTTCCATGCACCTTTGAGTTCCTAATCTCGGTGACACCCAACCTACAATCTACCACCTCGGGAGTATCCCTCGGTGGGCTTGGATGTTAAACTCTGATAACCTTAGAGTGGTAAGTAGCTGGGAGGACAACGAGCGAGGAAGACTTCTAAAACACTTCTAAACTAACGAGCTAGCCTCACTAGACTAAACCTTGCTTCTAACTTGATATTGGGAACCAAGAGCTTACTTCAGCAGCCAGAGAGAGGAAGGACTGCAGAAAGGGGTGAGAAGGGAGTTTGACAGCAAATAACAACTACTGCTATAAAACACCTGAACGTGGTGTTCTACAAGGGACGGACAGGGCTGTCACCACCTGCTGCCTACCACAACATTCCATGGGGTGGAACAAACTTCCTAGCTAACACTAAGCCAGACACCACGTCTACACTCGGTAGTAGAATTTCTCTTGAGGCCTTCAAGAGAAATCCCCTTCAACCTAGGGAACTGACTTGAGCCCCCTAGTCCGGGCGTGAAAACCCGCAAGGTAAGATCCCGATAAACAAGAAAGAAAACAAAGCCTAAGTTAGTGGAAAGAACTTCCGCACACAAGTTGGATAACTTGGAAAGATAAATGAATGCAAAAAGTAAAGCTAACTCAAAAAGTAAAGGAGATAAATTATATTGATAAAATGTCAAAGGGAAAGATACAAGAGCTTATACCAGACTTTCGATGATGACTCCGGAATCCCAAGACAAGCTCGACTCGACTCTTACTCCTAGACTACTAAACCTAACTCTAGAAAGTGAAACGAGTGAAGAGAACTCCGTGGTGTGTGTGTTACAAGATGATGTGCACCCTATTTATAGTGTAGGAGGACTGATGATGAAGTCATGAAGCGGTTGTCGAAGTTGCATCAATCCTAAGCCGGCCAACCTCATCCAGGCCGGCTGGCCTGGGATGGTGGCCGCGTATCACCGTCTTTCTCCTGGACAATCCCAATGCTCTCCTAGAGGCGGTGGAGGTGGCATTTATCCAAAGCAGATGAGTTGGAGGCCAGCCGGCCTGGTCAAGGCTGGTCGGCCTGACTCCGGCACATTTCGTCCCTCTGTTGCAATGACTTGATGACCAACGCTTGCATGTTGTCCAGGGAGGTGGTTCTTAGAAGTTTGCCCGAGTTTTGCAAGCACGTCGGCCCTTCAATCAATGGGTTAAGCCTTTCGGGTCATTGGATCAAACCAACTTCAAGTGCATGGCTCAGGAGCAAGGTAAGTGTGTTTCCTCACCCCTGGATCAGTGATGTGGCAATCCAAGGAGGTGCCTGGCCAGCCGGCCTATGAGAGGCCGGTTGGCCTGGGATTTTCCCCATTTTGCCTTATTTTTGGTTCACCTGTTCCTGCATTCACAACTCATCCAAAACTTATAGAACTTGTTAGAAATAAATAAAATATGTATGGTACATGGTGCAAAGCTCTATTTATTGCCGAGAAGTTGATGGACAAAGTGTGATTCAATGGCCACCAACACCATCCCTCTCAGGATCCCATCTATCCTGTTCTTTAGTGTGCTGGGCCGTCTGATGTTGGGCAACATGTTGGTCGGAGATCTCGAATGAGTTTGCACCTGGTGAGTTTGAGAGATCTCCCCCACACATGTCCTTGTACCTATTTTTATTTGACAAAGAAAACAAAAAGGGTGGAAACAAAGACTACAGGTTTGAATACCGTGCAGTTCAAATCTTTACTAACTCAAGGCGCATGAAGAGAGTGTGGCGCCTCAAATTTCTTTTTGTTACTATAGTCAATATTTCATTTATTTCTATTTTTCTTTTGTCATGGCAAACTGGGGATGATGGGTAACTTAAACCTAAGCTTAAACAAACTCAAACAACTCAAAAGCATGGACCCCAACATGTTTGCCAATTTTTATTTTCTCATCATTTTTTTCAAAAGATCCTTTTATTTCAAAAAGTTTTTTTATTGTTCACCAAATTTTTATCAGGTAAAGTCGTTTCTTGCTGTCCAAACAAGTTATTCTCCGAATGGGGTGCTACTAAAGCCTTGTGATGACTTTCTTATCATTAGGAACTTAAAAGCCGAATCAGATTGGAGAAAGAACTACAATGACAACAAACAAGTGGGAGGCATGAGGAAATGAAGGATCGGACCAAAGAATTAGACTGCAAATTCGAACAGCCTGTTCGGACCTCCAGGAACTGACAACTTCCACGGGACATAATTCTTTGCTCCGAAGGATGTTGGAGGCTCATGAGCACTTAATGAAAGCACTTGAAGCATACTTTCAGATGGATTAAGAAACACTACTAGATTCCATCGGAGTCACCCAGCAACTATAGAGAGATGTTCGAACCTCCAGTCTTGGGCTGACAGCCTTGTATCAAGTGAAGCCCACTAGGGGCCCATTCTATGTTAGGGTTTCCACCCTCCCACGCCTCCTGTCTGTCTCCCATGTATAAATACATGCTCCAGCAGCCAAGAGAATGTGGGGTTTTGTTTTGTTTTAAGTTTACCTTCAGGTACTTCCTGGTGAGCGTGTGTGTCGATTAGACCACCCGTTTGCTTGATTCAAGACCCCACTTGTGATTCAGTTTTAGCCTTTGGCTTGATTTTCATAAGTTATTTGCTTGTTCATCTTGTTCTTGCTTGTTCTCGGTTGCTAGTAGGTTCAAAGGCATTCTTGGCATAACAAAAACATCACAATCAGAGACGGTGCACCTATTGCTAAGGAGCAGCCCTTGTGGGGGTTGTAGTCGGACAGACAATATCGAATCCACCACGAAATCGAGTTATCCCTATCTCTCATCGAAGATTAGGAACATACCCTAGCGGGTTCTATCATGTGGTACCAGAGCAAGGTTTTTGGTGAGAGTTTCTACCCATACTTTACATTACCTACAGTCCAGAAATCCCAAAAATAGGTTAGATTCAAAAATCCCAGCAACCACTTTGAGCCTTTTCCATCCTACGTGGTTTTTTGCTTGTTGAGTTTTCAGTTGCATGGTTTGGACTAGTAGCCAGTTCCTAATGGTTATTCTTTAGAGTTTTGAATCCTGGTCACATTTTTAGTCACTATGAAATCCACCAGAACCATTCATATTTCCTCTGCCATTTTTCCACAACGAATCCATCTTCCCCAATTAAGCACCAAAAGAAAATAGCTATACATTTTGTGTTTGATGTCCAATTCAAGAGTTTAAATACAATCTGGAAAGCTTATCTTGTGGTCTTTCTAACGGATCTGATCTTGTCTCAAAATTCCTTTTGAGTACTTCACAGTAGTGCTGGATATTAGCGATCTGCTATGTGAAAGAAAGAAAGAGAGAAAGAAAGAGAAATATTTTGGTTGTTGCAACACTTTGAAATATTCAAAGTGTTGAGCTATTTCATCATTTTTTTCAATCTTTGGGACCTTCAAATAAATTCTTATTGTCTTTAAAACACTTCAAATTTGGTTCCATTGCAATGTACATACCTTGCACTCTATTTTCATGCTGACCATGGGCTGACTTTCTTAGCAATATTTCAAAATGTAAGTTGTTGAACATTGTTATGTAGTCACGTTTGTCAATTCATGTGACCCTTCACATTCAATTTCTTTCTTATGGAATTTGAATTCCGTACTTTAAATTTGAGTGCCTTTTGTCGATATCTACTGTTTGACACTCTTCAGAGAGTTTGATATTCAAACTTTTCAAATTTGGTCGAAGTTTCACCAAATTTGACCCAGCTTCACCTTTCTTCACTCTTTTTCCTTTCCACTTTATCTTCTTAACTCTAATTAATTATATTTAATCCATGCTTTTAATAATGTGTGTTGTCACATCTAGTTTGTCAAAGTGAGCTTGCTGGGGGTGCAGAACCAAGTGAGCAACAACCTCTTCTTCGTTTTCTCCATCTGACCGATTTTGATACTCTGTGGGCAAGAAGAAGACCATGTTTATATCGGCTGATGCTCTGGGCTTATTGGCCTTTTTCTTAGGGTACCATATTTTGGTGGCCTCAGCTTCCTGCTCAAGCTGTTCATACGGCCTGAGACGCTGCACTCTCCTTTTTTGGACCTGCTCAAACCTCCAGGACACTACTATGGATTTGATTCAAGAATATACTCGCGACGATACAAAGGCTCATCTGATTCTTCAACTTGGCTATGCTTTCCTGGTCATTCTTTTGGAAAGCTTATCTTTTCATGTACGGAAACCGTTTTTTGTGGCCGATCACGATTATTGTACTCTTCGGACCGCCTATCACGTATCGGCCTTTCTCCTTCCCGAGATCGATACTCGATCCGATCATGGATGGAGCGGTACTGCTTCTCATGGCGATGAGATCTTCCCTGATGTTTGTTCCATTCTGGACGATCCTGAATCGAAGTTAATCTTAGCCCCTGGTTCCAGCAGTAGGCGAAAATGGACAATGCCATTGTGACTCATGATTTCGCCGTTCCACCCCCTGGCATCTCTGATCCCTCTCCTACTGACATTTGTATTTGTTCAACACCATTTGCAACGTTACCCTCGGGTGTCGTGGACCTCTGGAAACTCATTGTCTCATATCGACTATTATTATTAGCATGATAATTGTTGCTCTTGGCTTCATCAACTGAGATTTGAACATCAAGATCAACCGACCCGAACTCTTTGGCAATCTGTTACGTCAATACCTTAGCTTTCCCTTTCTCGAGCTCCATCATGTTGATGTTTGCCGTTGGGAATGAGTGCTGATCAATCATCATCGGCTTCTTGTTTTCATCTATCTAGATCCGTCGGGCATTGCCCGCCACATGGCACGTGCGAGCTGGGCGCCGGGATTGCTTCGGGGTGAAGGGAGATGTGCGGTCGAGGGCTGGTCGGGCGGAGGCTCTTGGCGGCTTGTGGCCGACAGGCATCAGCAGCGACATGGCAATGCCACTCTACCATGGTCAGGAGAGGGAGGAGGAAGGAGAGAGAAGAGAGAGAGAAAGAGTGAGGCTACGGGTTCAAACAAATGTTTCTCAAAAGTTTGCATGGAAACATTGAAATCTACCAACATAAAAGTTGTAGGGAATTTTAAACTCTATGACTTTTGTTTTGGATAAAAGTTCATTTGAGCTTTAGTTTAGAAGTTATTTTCAATTTAAGAATACTAGGATTTCAATTCCTGTTCATCTCATGTGTTTAAAATTTGAATTTGCAAATGGTGTTTGAAGTACACTTTGTAAGGTACTAAAATATGAGTGTGTTTTTTTATACTACATTTGTCATGAAAAGTGAAGCATGAAAGGTTATAAACAATAAAGGAAAAATTCTCACATACACACATACATACACATGCACATACACATTCATACACATGCATATGCACACACATAATTAAATGCATTGTTTCAATGATTCTTGGTTATTATGCATGATGCTATGTTTATATTTTCTTGCTTAGTATTTTAAACATCTAGGGTGTTATAGCCTTCCCCCTTAAAAAGAATCTTGTCCCGAAATTCGGATAAGTACGCCTAGTGTGGAAAGTGCGTGTACCTTTGGGTGAATTTAGAAAACCGTGGAAATTTTGACTTAGATAACTTTCGGTTTCCCAAGTCGCTTCCTCTTTGGTGTGATAGCTCCATTGGATTCTATACATTTTAACGACTTTTCTTCTAGTGATCCTTTCCTTTTGATCAAGAACATTGATAGGGTATTCAACATAAGAGAGGTCCGGTTCTACAAATATTTCCTTTTGTTCAACAATTTCGGTCGAAACACGAATACACTTCTTGAGTTGAGAGACATGAAAGATATCATGGATGGCTGCAAGCGGAGGGGGTAGTCGCACGCTGTAGGCCACGGATCCACAAATTTCCTTGATTTCGTAAGGACTAACAGATCGGGGAGCTAAATTCCCTCTCACTCCAAACCTTTGCACACCCTTGGTTGATGAAACCCGAAGGTAGACATGATCACCAACTTCAAATTGCAAAGGCTTTCTCCTTTTATCAAAACAGCTCTTTTGCCTAGACTATACAACTCTTAGATTCTCTTGTATTACTCTTACTTTTTCCTCCGCCTCGATTACCCAGTCTAGTTCAAATATTTTATGTTCTCCGATTCGGGACCAACTCAAAGGAGTTCGACACCTTCGTCCACACAAGGCCTCAAACGGTGCCATTTTCAAACTTGCTTCATAACTATTGTTATATGAGAACTCTGCTAGAGGTAAGCATTTATCCCAACTTTTGTCATAAAGGATTGTGGCAGAACCGTGTGAATTATTCCGGCTCATGTGCGCTAGTCATCGCTATACAGCCGATACTAACTCAACGCACTTCAAACGGAACAACCCATTGGTCTGTCGGGTCTCCGGCCGATGCAACCACGGTTCAACAGGATCGAAGCAGGTTTACCTCACGCGAAGGCGAGTTTGCAATCACATCACAGCTCACCAACTTTTAATTTATAGAATATTGAACATTATTACAAACCATTTCAAACTTAAGTATACTTATACAAATATTGTTTCGAACGACAAGCTAAACAGCTTCTCCAGGTTCACAGCGGAAGAGAAATTTACGTGCGACTACACACGTCGCGGAGGTTGACACCACACTCAGCCCGAAGTATGACGTCATTCAGGAGGGTCACTGCCAGCCGGGGACAGATCCCACTCCACGGACCAGCCAAACAGAACAGAAGTTGGCCACGCGGAACTATCCGTGGGGTTTCAAAGGTCATACCTGAAAAATAGACTAGCAAGACTGAGTATACTAATACTCAGCAAGACTTAACCGCTTCATGGTATACTGTGGCAGAACCAACCTGAATTATACCGGCTCAAGTACGTGAGTCCACTTACGAGGGCTCCAACGTGCTTCAAACGGTATAATCCCTTGGCCTGTCGGGTAACGTCCCGATAAACCACCGATTTCAGGATCAAACAAGGTACCCTACACGAAGGCGAGTCCAGAGATACAAGGGCCGTCACATTTTACATCACAGGCAGATATATTACATGAGTGTTTAAAAGTAACATAACCTTTCTCACTGGGAAATTATTACAGAACAGCCATAAGTTTTAGTTTAAACAGCGGAAATTAAAGTACGGTATTATACACGTCGTTAGTGCAGATGTCATGCTTGCCCTTGCATGACATCACTCGGAGGGGTCTGCGTTGGCCGGGGACGGGTCCCACTCCACGGACCAACCATCAGGCAGAGGATAGGGCCACGATACAGGCAGAGCTGAGTCGTCAGGAGGATTACCTGAACAAAAGTTATGAAGCAAGACTGAGTATTCTAATACTCAGCAAGACTTACCCGGTCATGGTATACTTAGCCATGTATCTAGACTTATGAAGGTTTATAATGGTTCTGGGTTTAGTTTCAGCTGAAAAGCAACAAAGAGTAGATCCTTATTTTCAGCTTTTAGCTTTCAGATTCTAGTTAATTATCCATCCTAGGTAAGCACCTATAACTACCCAAGCATGGTAAGATCTTTAGCCAAACATCATCTTTGATATTCATGGCATTGCTCTTGTTACTCTATGTGCCAAAGGGATCAAGCAGTCTCAATCTTCGTGAGAAGCGGACGATTCTGAATTGAATTTAACCTTGCAAGGTAAACCTAACTCACACGCTTGGAACATCCAACGATTGTTCCGAAGCAACCGTTTGCCTTTCATTCCGACTCGTGGACAGGTCCACCACAAGCGACTGCAGGACCATACGCACTACCAAAGTGCAGGACATACGTCTGTAGCGCGACTACAAAACCCGTATTCCTAGTTGCCCTTGCAACACGTATTCCCACACATCGAATCAAGTAACCGAAAGAACCAAATACATGTGGTGGGAGGTATGTCCATTCCTCGGGCCGATTGGCTACTAGGCTTACCGTTTACCCATAACTCACGGCATGTGGTTAGTACTTTCAAACGCTTAACCCCGATCACCACACACTACGACCTTATCAAAATTTTAACAACACAGATGGGGTATCATTCCCTTTTAAGATATTGCACATAACCCCGTCCGTGATCCTTATAGTGGTAACAGGAATGTAAGCATTACAACTCCTATATCGCACGAGTGACAGGAAATCACCCGACTTCTACCGGTCCTATTAGCAGAGCATTTACACGGTAAGGACTCAGGTACAGTACATTGGTTCCTAGGATTTATGCGTCTAGGGTTCCAAGCAATTCCTAAGAACGTAATGCAAAGATAGATATAAATAACATAGGTGCAGTGTAAATAAAATAGGGTTTATGTCCGGGGCTTGCCTTCTTGCGTAGAGTTGGGGGCAGTAGGGTCAGGGTTTCCCGAACTTTGGTTCGGAGCTTCAGTTAGATCTTCGACGGTGTCTCCGGGATCTTCAGAAACTCCTGTGACTTGATCTGGGATAAGCTCGTAGTCACCGTCGGCGAGAGTAGTCGAGTCTACATGATATGCAAAGTTGTGAGTTAAGGGATGCAGACTCTTTCATTTTATTTCACAATAAAGTTGCAATCCAAACAATTATCACATAGAAACTCATGAAACAATACGGGTTTAGGCTTGAGTTGTCATTTTTATGTAAATCATGACCATATCATAGTGTTGGGTTTATTAAAAACAGGACTAGCTCATTTGAATTTGAATACAAATATCAAATTTAAATTCAAATCCTAGGTAAAAAGAATTATAAAGTTTTGAAAATTTAAGCATAGATCAATTGCATACTTAATAGATCATGATCAAGAGATCTAATTAGTTAAGCTTTAATAGGTATACTTAGCTAATTCTATTTCAAAACAAATTGAAATGATCAACTTAAAAGGATTCAAGTAATGAAATTAGGTGTAAAAATTTCACATCAATTCATACATCATCTATAGAAATTGTATACCAAAAATCATAATCAACAAAGTCAACATGTAGGAGCTAAGGATATAATAATCCCTTATCTTAGATTTAAAATAGATTCGAAACTATTTAGTTTCATATTAAACTCACTTAACAAAAGTTGTAGAGTTTAAAATCTAGTTTTCAACAAAACTGGTTTTGCAATTTTTGGAATTTTCTATGATTTGTTATGAGTTTTACAAGGCAGCTTGAGCATCACATGAAATAATAGACGCGTTCACACAGAGGCCCCTCCAGGGTACTATTTCATTGAGTCACAGGCTTTGCAAAAACCCTCCTGGAAGTTTGTATCTTCTAACCCGAGGTCCTTACTCCCGGTCAAAGAGGGGGATAGAAGGATTGGCCGGCGTGATTCGTCATCGGCGATCGCCGGCGGTGAGGATGGAGAGGTGGGGAGACACGACCACGTCGGAGCGCACCTGTGGGCAACTGGAATCGGACCGAGGCAAGCTGTGGCGGTGGCTCGACGGAGATCGTGCGGCCGGCGACGGGGAAGAACGGCGGGAAGGGTACTCCGGCGGTCGGAAGGGGCAAGGGAGGAGTCAAGGAGCTTCAGGGTGAGTCGAGGAAGCTCGGAGTGCAAACAATTAAGGTCGGGGGTGGCTGGATGCAGGTGTTCCACGGTGGACAGAACGCGGCGGCGATGGGAATCTTGGGGAGCTCGTCGGGGAGTCAATGTAATGCTTTAGGGATCGAATTGATGGGTCGGAGAGCTTCGTAGCGGTGATGTAGTGCTGGCTAGGGTGCTGTGGTGGCGTGGGAAGGCCTGGGGCGAGCTGCCCACGGTGAGGCCGTGTGTTGCCGGAGTAGGGAACGACGGCGGCAATGGGGAGTGGGGCGGGAACTCAGGGAATGCTAGGGAAAATAGGGAAAAAGAATGTAGGAATGCTGGCGGAGCTAATGCGCGCGAAGGATAAGAGCTTCGAGGCTTGCCCGGGGGCTCTCCACGGCGGCGATGCGGTGGCGGCCGACGGGCACTCGGGCAACCGTGGCGCGCACAGAAGGGGACAGCGGGGAGGAGCTACGGCGGCGGCCAGAAGTAGGATGACGCGTGGGGGATAGGGTGGGCCAGGGATGACCGGCGGCGAGGGCGGAGCAGAGGCCAGGGGAGATGGCCTGCACCGGCGACAGAGCAGAAGCAGAGGGAGCAGAGGGGGTGCAGAGGAAGAAGAAGGGAGGAAAAGGATCCAGGGACCCGTTTGCAAAACTCAAAAATTACAGGGACCCTGTGGTAATCTAATTTTTCCCACTGATCTAGAGGTTTTCTGAGAAAAAGCCCAACATGAAAGTTGTAGAGTTTTTCAAGTTCTACTTATTTGCTTTAAGGCTCAAATTCAAAAACTCAAAGTTTGCAACCTTATAAATTGAATTTTAAGCAAGGTAAAATTTAAATCACCCCTGTCCTTAACAAATGAGATTTTAACCAAAATTTTGATATGTTTGTAAATATTCATGAAATATCATGATGAAAAGTAATTTTACAAATAAACCCTCAGGTAAGCATGAAAGTTACTTTTATTCCTCAACTATTTGCACAAAAGACCCTATAACCTATATTTATTTACACATAGGCCCTTATCCTTACTTAAGGGCTTATTTATCCTTATGATCATATCCAAAGCACACACCTTGCACTTAAAGACCTATAGTGCATGGAAATTTTCAAATACACCCCTAGCCTTATTACAACCCTTAACAACCCTGTCTATTTCACCCAAGGTTTAGTATTTATGAATCTTGTTACCTGGATGTCACATATACTTAGCCATGTAACTAGACTCATGAAGGCTTGAAATGGTTCTGGGTTTAATTTCAGCTGAAAAGCAACAAAGAGTATGATCTAACTTTCATATTTTAGCTTTCGGATTCTAGTTTCATCAACCATTCTAGGTAAGCACCTATACTAGACAAACAGGGTAGAGATTAACATCCATCCAGATTATTCCATGATGGTTACTGTTCTTACTCTATGTGGCAGAAGGAATAAGCAGTCTCAATCTCCACGAGAAACGGACGATTCTGAATCGAATTTCCAAACCTTGCAAGGCAAACCTAACTCAGATGCTTGGAACACCCAATGATCGTTCCGAAGCAACCGTTTGCCTTTCATTCCGACTCGTGGAACAGGGCCACCACAAGCGACTATAGGGCCATACGCATATCCAATGTGCAGGACGTACGTCTGTAGCGCGACTACATGACCGTACTCTTGTCCGCTGTGTGGAACGTACTCCCGCACGTCGGTGCGTGAGAAAAACCAAATTATGAGTGGTGGGAGGTATGTCCACTCCTCAGGCCGATTGGTTACTAGGCTTACCGCTTTACCATATTTCACGGCATGTGGCTAGTACTTTCAAATGCTTAGCCACCACTACCACACACTACGACCTTATCAACTTTTATCAGCATAGACAGGGTAACCTTCCGAGTCATGATACTGCACATGACCCCGTCCATCATCCTTATAGTGATTGCAGAATAGTAAACATTCAACTCCTATATCGCGCGAGTGACAGGAAATCACTCGACTTCTACCGGTCCTATTAGCAAAGCATCTATCCGATAAGGACTCAGGTACAATACATAGGTTCCTAGTATCAATGCATCTAGGGTTCCATTTCAACTCCTAGACTTAATGCAAGATATAACATATACATATAGGATTGCATAAATGTAGTAATTTGAAATACTGGGTTATGCACCGGGGCTTGCCTTCTTGAGCGGGGCTGGGGGCAGAAGTGTCAAAGATTTTCGAACTTTGGTTTGGAGCTTCAGTTAGAGTCTCGATGACGCTCACTGGGTCTTCAGAAAACCCTTGCTCAGTTTCCGGGACTAGCTCGTAGTCTCCGTCGTTGAGTGTCGTTGACTCTACATGATATGCAATGATTTGATTTAGATGGTTCTCGAGTTAAGAGTTTTATTTCACGATAAAGTTGCAATCCAACAGATTAATTCATATAAATTTATGAAGCAAGAGGTTTAAATATAAACTTATTATTGGTATCCTAATTCAATTATCCCAATTAGTTGAATTAATTGAATTAGGTTAACAAGTTTGATTTTTAAATTGAAATTTATAAAGGCTATGGCCTTGAATTTATATGGATAAGCTTATTCCTAGTGGATAAGATTACTATAAATTTTTCATAATTTTCTGAAAATAGACACTAGGGTATTTGAATTTAGTTCAAATGTTAGGTTTAAATTCAAATCTTAGGTAAAACAGTGTTGTAAATCCCTAACATATTCACTATGGACTACTCTATTGTAGATCATCACATGGTAAAAAGATCTATGTATAAAAACCTTAACAACAGGCTTAATTAAATCTAAACTCTTTCAAGCTTGATTTGCATAAGTTTAAATTAACTTAAGCTAGAGTTCAGTACTGTAGTTGAAAATTGCACACAAGCTCACACATAACATTACCAGGTTACACACCAAAAATCACACTCAATAGAGCTAACATGCAAAAGTTATGCTCAAACTACCCTTTTGTTAAACTTTAAAATAACTCAAAAAGCATTTAGTTTTAAACCAAACTTTAGTTACAAAAGTAGTCGAGTTCAACTTCTAGAGTACAACAAAACTAGTTTGACAATTTTTGGAATTTTCTATGTATTCCTATGGATTTTACAAGTGGGCTGATTTGAATTAGAGAGGGGGTACTGCTTTCCTACAGATAGGCCCTTGGAAACATTTGAATTGTTACAAATAGGTCCTTGGCCGGGTGTTACAGATGGGGCAGATCGACGGCGACCAAATCCGGCGAGGGGGCTCACCAGCGGCGAGGGGCGAGTGAGGGGAAATGTTCAGGGACTCACAGCGGTCTCGGGGGTGGCCGGTGTCGGGGAAGAGAGGGGCCGAGGCGGCGTAACGACGACGAACAGGGGCGGGCGGCGGAGGTCCGAGGGATGTCGTCGATGTTCCGGTGACCGGAGGGCAGGAGGGCAGCGGGGAAGTGGCTAGACAGCTTCCACGTGATGATGTGGTGCTAGTGGTGTGCTTGGTCGGGGCTAGGGAGCAGTGGATCGCCAGGACGACGGCAAGGCCGAGCGGCGGCGGGAGCTCGAGCTCACCGGCGTAGCGGTCCGGTCGTTCTGGTGCAGGAGAGTGAAGTTGGGCGGGTTGGTGAGCTTCAGTGGGTGACGGGGATGCTGTTTGTGCACTGGATCGGGGAGGAGAAACGGCGTGGGCGGCTGACGACGGCGGCCAGAGGTTGCGGCGGAGGTCCGGTGAGGTGCGGTGGTCGGGAAAGGAAATGGCAGTGGGAATGTGGGTGCGGGAACGTAAGAGGGAGTGCATTGGGAGCTCCAGGATGCGCTTCAAGTTGAGGAGAGGGCACAGCGAGCGAGAGCTGGTGCTGGCGACCGGCGGCGTGCGTGGCGGCCGCGGGCGGAGCTCGGGCAGAGGCAGGGGCAGCGTGGCGCGTGCAGGAGAAGACAGCGGGGAGAACTAGAGCGGCGGTCGACCGGGGAGCGACGCGTGGGGGCTGCCAGGAATAGGAGGTGACGCCGGTCGGGCTGCAACGACGGCGAGCAGCGGCGGAGAGCAGTTCGGGCGGGTGGCAGAGCGGCGTGGCAAGGCGAGGAGAGGGCCAGCGTGGGGTGGGGATCGGCGGCGCAAACGCTAGTGCGGCACGTGGCGCGGCTTAGAGCGGCGCGGAGGCGGCAGGTGCACAGCACATGGCCGGCGAGGGCGGCGAGGCGTCGGGCGCAGAGAAACAGAGGAGCCGAGGGCTGGAGGTAGATGAAGGGGACCTGTTTGCAATTTCCTGAAAATGCAGGGACCCCACTGTAAAGCCTAGATAACTTTCAAACCATAGCTCAAATGAAAATATGCCCAGAAGCAAAAGTGTAGGGTTTAACAAGATTTACAACTTCGCTTTAAGGTTCAGTTGCAAAAGAGCTAAGGATTTGGAACTAACATAAAACTTGGCAAAGTTTTAAACTTTAATTAAATCCTATTTAAAAACTACACTACACTTGCATCCTTTGAGTAGTTTCACCTATATTTGCGATTTAAAAGCAAGTTCTTGAATTTGGCAAAACAACCTCCGTATATTTTGATTTTTACCTCCCCTTCTCACCCTTTTAACACTTAAGGACCTAATTTTTTTAGAATTGCATAAATATACTTTTTCCCTTTGCATTCAAATTTGAACACACATACACAAGATTAAACATGCACACTTTATACTAGAATTTAGTGTGTTTATAATCCTAATACCTGAATATCATAGCCTTCCCCCCTAAAAAGAATCTCGTCCCGAGATTCCAGAATAGAATGGAATTGGACGATTAGATTTGGGAGTTGGCTTGAAGGAAATCTGGGAAATTTCGTCGAAGATAGGATTCGGTTTCCCAAGTCGCTTCTTCTTCAGTATGATGATCCCACTGAATTTTGAACATCTTGATGGTTTCTCTTCTAGTGCTTCTTTCTTTAGTGTCTAGCACTCTGATTGGATGTTCTGTATAGGTTAGATCAGATTCGATTTCGATGGCTTGGGAATTGATGATTTCAGTAGGAACTTTGACACATTTCCTAAGTTGAGATACATGGAAGATGTCATTGTCAGACCCGGGGCCACGGGGCTGTGTACATCAAGGAGTCCATATTGGGCTAGGGGATAGGACATGTCCTGTACCTTATTTATGTTATATTCTACCCGCATGCGGAGTAGAACTAGTCGATACAGAAGGAAACTACTCGAGTTGTACTTCAGTACGATTCCTAAGCTAGTATCAGGCTAGGATTCATGTAACTCTGTCCCCCCGGATATATAAGGGCGGGCAGGGACCCCCTCAAAACCAAGATCACCAGATCAACATCAAGGCAATACAAACCATCATACAGGACGTAGGGCATTACGCATATTGCAGCCTGAACGTGTCTAAATCTTGTGTTGTCTGCACCTTCGAGTTCCTGATCTCGGCGCATCCCAATCCAAAACCTACCACCTTGGGTATATGTGGCAGAACCAACCTGAATTACACCGGCTCAAGTACGCGAGTCCTCTCTTGAGGGCTACCTCATGCTTCAAACGGTATAATCCCTTGGCCTGTCGGGTAACGTCCTGATAAACCACCGAAAGCAGGATCCAACAAGGTACCTCGCACGAAGGCGAGTCCAGAGATATAAATGCCATTACACTTTACATCACAGGCAGATATATTACATAAGGATATAAAAGTAACATTAGTGTCCAACGAGGGACATTATTACAAAACGGTTTAAGTTTTAAGTCACAGCAGCGGAATTTGAAAACACGAACACTGTACACGTCGTTATTACGGATATCATGCTAGCCCTGGCATGATATCACTCGGCGGAATCTGTGTTGGCCGGGGACGGATCCCACTCCACGGACCAACCATCAGGCAGGGGGTAGGGCCACGGTGTAATGAAAGCTGTCTCATCTGGGAGATTACCTGAAGTAGATAGTCACAAGCAAGATTGAATATGCTAATACTCAGCAAGACTTACCCGCTCATGGTATACTTAGCCATGTACCTAGACTTATGCAGGCTTTTCAGGTTTTGGTTAGAGTTTTCAGCTGAAAAGCAACAAAGAGTAGATCCTTAATTTTAACTTTTAGTTTTCAGGATTCTAGTTGATTAACCATTCTAGGTAAGCACCTATATCTACTCAAACATGGTAGTATCTTTAATCAAATCATCATCTTTGACAATCACATAGTTGCTCTTGTTACTCTATGTGGCAAATGGATTAAGCAGTCTCAATCTCCGCGAGAAACGGACGATTCCTGAATCGAATTTCAAAACCTTGCAAGGGTAAACCTAACACACACGCTTGGAACACCAAAGGGTCGTTCCGTAGCAACCGTTTGCCTTTCATTCCAACTCGTGGATCAGATCCACCACAAGCAACTGTAGGGCCATACGCACTTCCAAAGTGCAGGACGTACGTCTGTAGCGCGACTACAAAACCCGTACTCCTGGTTGCCCAGCAACACGTATTCCTACACGTCGAACCAAGTAACCAAAAGAACCAAATACATGTGGTGGGGGGTATGTCCACTCCTCGGGCCGATTGGTTACTAGGCTTACCGCTTACCATATTTCACGGCATGTGGCTAGTACTTTCAAATGCTTAACCACCGCTACCACACACTGCGGCCTTATCCAGTTCAACAACACAGACGGGGTATCATCTCAAATATGATACTCCACATAATTCCCGTCCATCATCCTTATAGTGATAACAGTAATGTAAACAGTACAGTTCCTATATCGCGCGAGTGACAGGGAATCACCCGACTTTTACCGGTCCTATAAGCAGAGCAGTTATTCGGACTCAAGTTCTAGTGTTCAATACATCGGTTTCCTGGAATTATGCAACTAAGGTTTCCAAACAACTCCTAAGAACTTAATGCATAAAAATATATAAATAGATATAAATTGCAGTATAAATAAAATAGTGGGTTATGTCCGGGGCTTGCCTTCGGAAGCAAAGCTAGGGTCAGACGAGTTAAAAGTTTCCGAACCTTGGTTCGGGGCTTCAGTCACTTCCTCAGTAACTTGGACAGAGTCTTCAGATAGTCCGGGTTCGGGTTCCAAGATCAACTCGTAGTTTCCATCTTCAAGTATCGGCGAGTCTATATGATATGCAAAACTATAAGTTGAAGAATGCGTATTCTTTTATGTTATTTCACAATAAAGTTGCAATCCAAACAAAAGAACATTACATTTTAACAAACAACCTAACTACCCTGTACTGGGCAGTCATTTATCGAGTATCAACCAAACTAACTAGTTACGTTAAGCAACAGGGTGGGTTACCCTAAACATCTATACTAACTTCATTAGGTAGCATGTTTGGTTATTTTAAGCAGGTAACTAATTACACTTTGTACTACGCTTATTTCAACTAATTATTATAAACACCCCTAGGTTTTACTTAATTATGGCTTATTTTGATTAATTAGACAAACTCTAAATTAGGAATATAAACTAAATTAACCTAAGTGGGTTTAATTGAGATAACATTACCCTAATTAATTTTTTTTAAATATTTTGTGCAATAGATAAATCAGAACAAATCACTTAATTAAACAATATGTTTAACTTGAAAGAATTTTTACAAAGCAAGATATTTCAAAACAGGGGCTACAAAAATTACTGAGCATAGATTTGTATTAGATATATTTACTGCGGTTTTATTAAAATTTTATTCTAAAAGGAACTAAGCCACAAAATTAAACAAGATCAAAATTGAAATTTCAAGATGCAATTATAACTGGAGTTTTACACTAAAGTAGGGTTCAAAATTTAAGGACATCATAAACTACTCAAGATTAGTATTCCAGAAAAGTTTCATAATTTTTCATGCATAATAATTATTATTTATGAATTACTTTTGAATTTAAGCTTGAAACTTATAACTCAAGTTATATCAAATTTCTGATTCTCAAATTTTTATGATGGATCATACTTATAAAGATCAAGTTATGGTAGAAATTTCATCCATAAATATGAACAGATGCTTTTGAAATTAACTTGTGAAGGTTTTATTAACATACAACAAAGGTAGCAAAACATTCTAGCTAGAGGGCTGATCCAAGCCTCAAAAATTTACACAAGGCTACTCAAGCCATATGCAACACATGCTCCAAAAATCAACAGCCGGAAGGCTATGGATCACAAGATTTAATTAAAGCATCCCTTTACTTGTATTTAAAATACAGCACAAACTATATATTTTCATAGCATGATTATGAAACAAAATTGTAGAATTCATCACAAGGATCCTAACCCAACAAGTTTGGTATTTTTATGATTTTTCTACACATTCCTATGATTTTCCAAAGGTCAGGTTTTAAATCCATGAAAAAGGACTGAAATCTTGCGTTTAAGCCCTTAGAAAAATTTGAATCCATACAATCGAGTCCATGCTGCCATGGCCGTCGGGGAGAGCTTAGCTCCGGCCGAAATTCGGCGATCCCCGTGGTCGGTGGCGAGGGGCAAGGGAAGAGGAAGTATCAGGGGGCCAAGGGCTACCTGTAGAGGGCCTTGGGTGGAGTGGGGAAGGGCGGTGGCGGTCTGCCCATGGGAGCAGTAGCTCCGGCGAGCGGCGGCCGAGATTCCGGCGAGCTCGGGTGAGGAAGGGTGATGGCGCCTGGCCTAGAAGCTTCAGGGCGAGGAGGGGACCCAATTCCGAGGGTCAATTCTAGGAGAGGGAGGTCGAAGGGGTGAGCTCGGCGTGGAGCAGAAGGGCGGCAGCAATGGAGGGGGCGGCGGTCGTCGGGCACACACGCAGGGGGAGGCTGAGCTGCCGTTTATAGGCCATCAGGAAGGGAAAGAGTGAGAAGGGAGAGCAGCGTTGCGGCCCGGGGCAGCTACATAGGCCCGGCGGATGATGATCAGGAGATCGCCGCGGCCGGTGGTGCTGGCAGTCAGCGGCAGAAGGAGGGGCTATGTGGCGCACGGGGAAGGGGGCAACGGAGAAGTGCTAGGGCGGTGGGAAGGCCCTCAGGCGACGCGTGGGGGACTAGGGAGCAGGGGGTGCTGCACCGGCGGCGAGCGGCGGTGGCAGAGGCGAAGCAGAAGGGGAAGCAGAGCGCCAGAGGAAGAAGAAGCAGGGAGGTGTCAGGGGGACCTTTTTGCAATTTTAGAAAATTCTAAGGACTTCTCTGTAAAGATAAAAATTCCTGTTGATACAAAATCCTAGTGAGAAAAGTGTCTAAAGCAAAGTTGTAAAGCATTTCAAACCCTCCAACAATGCTTTAGGGTTCAAGTTCAAAATCTCAAAGGATATAGTTTTATTTTAAATTTTTGAACCCAACTCAATTATAAAGCTTTTTGTTATAATTCAAACAAATTGCTTTAATGTTTAGGTCCTTTTTGCAAGATTGCATGTAGTGTAATCATGACTAACCTTTTTACACTTTAGCCCTTAAGTAAATCTGAGTTTTACTTTTATATTTCAATCATTTCACATGTAAACCCTTATATCTTTGTGTTAATCACACATAGGTCCTTAGTTTCAAACAAAAGTCTATTTTTCTTAGGTTTTACTTCACTTTTGTACTTTTCTTCTCTATAGTCATTTAGGTTTGACACTTAATAATATATTTACCCAATTACACTCAAGGACTTATATAATTCATAAATTACAAATATACCCCTAGCTCTCTTGTATAACTCACCTACATCATAGCAAGCATACATGTAAGATATCCAAACTTAGTGTCTAGGTTACTAACTACCTGGATGTTATAGTATACCCCACGGTGGGCAGCCGGATAAAACCCGACAGCTGGCGCGCCAGGTAGGGGAGCGCATCAGAGATCCCCTGGAGAACTCGATGGCTTTTTTCAAGTTCCCCAGTCCCGTGCTCCCTGAGGGCACAACTTTTGTTTTTGGCTCATGGGTCTGCGTCGCCAACGGCGCAGGCGGATTCCGTCGGCACATCATCGACGACACCATCAAGCTAAAAACACTCGCCGAAAGGCTCGACAATTTCATCGATAATCTTGATGAGTTGCCGTTTTTTGATTCTGCCAGGGAAACCGAGGCAGAGTCTGTCACTACTGTTCCTTTCCCCGAGTTGGAGAAGGACTTGAACTCTCTGCTCTAGGCTGGGGGTTCCGATGCCACCGCATGTCGGGGGGCTAAGGATCACCTGGCCGCTTGCGGGCTGATGATCACCACCACCTCCGAAGGACGAATCATTCATTGGAAGGGGATGGATTTGTCCGATTTACTCGGGTATGAAGACCGCTTGGTAGCCCACCTTGAACCTCTGCCTTTTCAAGAGGGCAGGGCGTTGGCTACCATCACCGAGGGCTCGACTGAACTAGTTGAAGCCCCCTCTGAAGAACTCGCAACCCGCCAGGTGCTGATGGCGGAGGAGGGGGACGATGATGCCCTCATCCCCATCGGCGCGCTTGACGGGATACTAGAAGACGAAGGCACTGCCGATGCTGTCGACGAGAACGACACCGAACGTGATGCGCGGCGTGCCAGGAACAGAGCTCGTGCGGTTCGTAGAAGGCGGGCCAACGAGCGCATACGTTCTGCACAGCGCGAACTCGACGCTGAATTCGCTGCTGCAGATGAACGGGGTTTCAGGACTCCTGTGGCCAACATCGCTCGGGTAACAGCATTACTCGAGCGAAGTAATGATCCCAACGTTCGACAAGCACTCCGCTACGCCCAACAGGCATGGGTCCAGCTAGACCAACAGGCCCCGGCATCACTCGTCGGGGACGTGCGTGTTGGAGACAGCCGGAGCCAGGCCCCAAGTCGAACAACAGGTAATCGCCTGCGACCCCAACGCAGCAATAACAATGATGGTGCGGGCGGGAGTCAGGTCACCGGAGGGAGGCGGCAGCCACCTCCGGCGAACAACCTGAGGCAGCCCAACCCCCCACATCAACAACCAGACCTTCGCAAGAAGATCAATGAGGGGCGTGATGCCCGGTCAGTCCTCGACTCGAGGCGACGGGAACGCGAGGTAGCCGAGCGGGACGATGCTGACTGTAGCGATCGTTTTCCTGCATTCACTGCGAGATTCAACAGCTACAAGTACCCGGAGGGTTTCAAGCCGATCGGCATCACCAAGTATGACGGTAAGCAGGCCCCCCAACAATGGCTCCGCTGTTACTCTACTGCCATTGAGGTGGCTGGTGGTTCCAACACTACCAAAGTCGTCTACTTCCGATGGCTTTGGAGCCTGCGCCGTTGACCTGGCTGGAAAGCCTCCCAACAACTTCATCGACTCCTGGGAGGGCCTCAAAAAGGTTTTCATCGACAACTTCCAGGGGGCGATAACCCGTGCAGGAACCCGGCACGACCTCGCCCAGTGCAAGCAGGAGCGTAATGAACTCCTCCAATCCTACACCCGTTGTTTCTTCGATGTGCGGGCCACCATCGCCAACATCTCGGAGGAGGACATCATCGACTGCTTCTACAACGGCCTAACAGACCCAGGTATATATCATGATTTTGGGCGTAACAGGCCGAAGACGGTTGCAGGTCTTCGCGACATGATGCACGACTGGTCCGAACAAAAGAAAAGATGCGCGAGAGGTTTCCAAGACGCACCGACCTCAACCAGAAGCACAACAACGACAACCGGGCTGACAAAGGCCAGCGGGACTTTTCGGGTTCTTCCCGAAAACGCAAGCCAGACGATCTCGTTGCGGCTGTGGAATGTCCTTCACGGGGCAAGAAGTCGACCACGCAGGAGCAGTTTGAAAAACTTCTGCAGAAGAAGTACCCGTGGTGCGTCAACTCCAAACACGCAGCGATCGACTGCTTTTAGCTCAAGCGCACCTTTGGCTCCCCTGGAAACGGCAAGAAGAACAAGTCAATGGGCAAAGAGCCCGAAGACGAGGATCAAGAAGATAAATCTGAGATGCCCAAGTTCCAGGATGCCTCCAAGACCGTCAATGTCATCTTTGGTGGTGGTGAAGATTTTTGCTCCAAGCGGGAACAGAAGTTGCTGCTAGGGGAAATTCTATCCATTGAGCCGGCGGTACCACGACCACTCCGATGGTCGGAGGTCCCCATATCTTTTTCCCGTGCTGACCAGTGGACCTGCTTTTTCGAGCCTGGGAAGTTTCCACTGGTGCTGGATCCCGTGGTCGCAGAAGTTAAGCTCACTCGGGTTCTCATCGATGGCGGGAGCGGACTTAATCTTATCTTCGCTAGTACGTTAAAGAAGATGGGTCTGGACCTGACCAACAAGCTTACTCCGAGCAAGTCTCCTTTTTACGGTATTGTTCCTGGCAATGCCGCACACCCGCTTGGAACGGTTGTTCTCCCAATCACTTTCGGGACGAGGGAGAATTACCGAACCGAGTTCATTAAGTTCGAGGTGGCCAACTTCGAATCTTCCTACCATGCTATACTGGGAAGGCCGATGATCGCTAAGTTCATGGCGGTGCCGCATTACGTCTACTTACTTCTCAAGATGCTAGGACACAGCGGCGTGCTCACGCTCCGAGGCAACTTGAAGAAGTCCTATGATTGCAACCAGGAGGCCATCCAGTATGCATCGACTTCCCGCATGCCAGATGCTTCCGGAGAAGTACTCGTGGCCACACAGCAACTTTCTCAAGCCGAGCTGGACATCCCGACGAAGAAGGTGAGCCAATCAGGCGTCAAGTCGACAGGCGATGTGGCCCTCAAGTCGATCCAGCTCCAAGAAGGCGACTCATCCAAGACAGCCATCATCGGCGCAGGCTTGGGTGACAAATAGGAACTCGCGCTCGTCAGCTTCCTACAGGCTAACCGAGACATATTCGCTTGGAAACCATCGGATATGCCATGGGTGCCCAAGGAGCTGATCGAGCATAGTCTTAATGTGTATCCACAAGCTGTGCCAAAGAAGCAACGACTTCGTCGTTTTGCCCCTGATAAACGGGAGGCTATCAAATGGAAATAGCTAAACTCCTCGCGGTCGGATTCATTAAAGAAGTAATCCATCCAGAGTGGGTAGCTAACCCTGTTCTTGTATTGAAAAAGAATAAAGAATGGAGAATGTGTGTCGATTATACCGATCTCAACAAGCATTGCCCGAAGGATCACTTTGGGCTCCCTCACATTGATCAGGTAGTCGACTCAACCGCAGGTTGCGTACTGTTATGTTTCCTTGATTGTTATTCAGGGTACCATCAGATCGCACTCAAGGAAGAAGATCAGATCAAGACCGCGTTTATCACCCCATTTGGAACTTATGCATATAAAACGATGTCCTTCGGGTTGAAGAACGCAGGCGCTACCTATCAGCGTGCAATTCAGATGTGTTTCGCCGATCAGTTACACCGGAACGTGGAGGCCTATGTGGACGACGTGGTCGTGAAGACCAGAAGTCCCGAGGGCCTGATTGCGGATCTGGAGGAAACTTTCGCCAGCCTAAGGAAATACCAATGGAAGCTCAATCCGACCAAGTGTGTTTTCGGCGCCCCATCAGGTAAATTGCTTGGGTTCATAGTCAGTAACCGGGGCATCGAGGCTAACCCTGAAAAGATCACCGCCATCACTGATATGGGGGCACCTGCCACAATCAAGGATGTGCAGAAACTTACAGGGTGCATGGCAGCCCTTAACAGATTCATCTCCCGGCTCGGGGAGAGAGGACTACCCTTTTTCAGACTCTTAAAGTGCCAGGACAAGTTTCACTGGACAGAGGAAGCCGAGCGGGCCCTGCAGGATCTCAAGAAACACCTACAGTCGCCCCCGATCCTCACAGCCCCATTGCCGGGTGAGACCCTCTTACTTTATATTGCGGCGACAACTCACGTTATCAGCAGTGCCATTGTCGTCGAACGCTCCGAGGAGGGCCATGCTTTTGGCGTGCAGAGGCCCGTGTACTTTGTCAGTGAGGTACTCTCGGAGTCTAAGGTGCGGTACCCGGCGGTCCAAAAGCTTCTCTATGGCATATTGATTACTTCAAGGAAATTACGCCACTACTTTGAAGAGTACCATATCACCGTGATCACAGACTTTCCGCTGGCGGATATCCTACACAACCGGGATGCCACGGGTCGTATTTCAAAATGGGCAGTAGAACTGGGGGCTTTGTCGATCGACTTCAAGCCACACACTGCAATCAAGTCCCAAGCTCTAGTCAACTTCATGGTAGAGTGGAGGGAAAATCAAGTTCCAAATCCAGTCGACAAGCCAGAGCATTGGATCATGTACTTCGATGGTTCTCTCAAGCTTGATGGCGGCGGCGCTGGAGTTCTATTGATTTCCCCAAGAGGCGAACAACTCAAGTACGTCCTCCAAATCCTCTGGGAGGTATCCAACAATGAAGCCGAGTATGAAGCCTTGCTTCACGGGCTTCGTTTGGCGACATCTCTAGGGATCAAGCAACTACTTGTATATGGCGATTCACTTTTGGTCATCCAGCAAGTCAACAAGGAGTGGGACTACAACAAGGAGACCATGGAAGCCTATGTACAGGAGGTACGCAAGCTAGAAAACAAATTTTCTGGCCTAGAAGTTCTTCATGTGCTATGGGAGCACAATGTCGCTGCTGATGCCTTATCTAAGCTGGGATCAACCCGAGCACAAGTCCCAACAGGGGTATTCATACAACAGTTGAAGCAACCGTCCATCAGCCCTTCACCACAGGTCTCCTCCGGCACTGGCTCTGTATAGCCAGAACGGGAGGTTATGCTGGTTGGCGAGGACTGGAGAGGACCCTTTATCGACTTCATCCGAGATCTCGTATTACCGGCAGGGATGGACCCCAAGAGCGCTGTTGCCGCCCGCGTCATGCGACGGAACAAGGGGTTCATCCTAGTTGAAGACAAACTTTATCGGTGCAGCGCACGATCTGGAGTACTCATGAAGTGCGTCACAACAGAAGAAGGTCTGGACATATTGCGGGAAATACACGAGGGCGTGTGCGGTAACCATGCAGCGTCCAAGTCACTGGTCGGCAAAGCTTACAGAGCTGGTTTCTGGTGGTCCACCGCCGTGTCCGATGCTGAGGATCTGGTGCGAAGATGTCGGAACTGCCAGTTCTTTGGCAAGCAAACTCATATCCCGGCCCACACCCTCATCACTATACCGCCTTCCTGGCCATTCGCTTGCTGCAGCCTCGACATGATTGGGCCCTTCACAACGGCGCCAGGAGGCTTTACTCATGTTTTGGTGGCTATCGACAAGTTCACCAAGTGGATCGAGTTCAAACCGATCGCCAAACTCACTCCAGACAAGGTGGTCGACTTCATCTCTGATATCTTGCATCGTTTCGGTTTCCCCAACACTATCATCATAGACCTGGGTTCAAATTTTACGGCCAATCAATTCTGGGAATTCTGTGAAAATTCATCCATCGAGGTTAAGTACGTTTCGGTGGCACACCCAAGGGCAAATGGGCAAGTCGAGCGGGCCAACGGCTTGATCATTGACGGCCTCAAGAAGAGACTCTACGACGCCAATACCAAAAAGGGCGGGAAGTGGATACACGAGTTGCCACATGTTATCTGGGGGCTCAGGACTCAGCCGTCCAAAGCCACAAGGCAGACTCCGTTCTTTCTGGTTTACGGCTCCGAGGCGATTCTCCCAGCGGACATCATGTGGAAATCCCCAAGGGTCGAGATGTATAAAGAAGGCGAGGCGGACGAAGCACGACAGCTGGAGCTGGATTCTGTCGAAGAAGCTCGCTGCTCTGCTCTCGTTCAGTCAGCCCGGTACCTACAGGGGATCCGGCGATATCATGATCACAATATTAAGGAACGGTCGTTTAGCATAGGCGACCTCGTCCTTCATCACGTTCAGGATGAGTCGGGTTTGCACAAGCTTAACTCAAGATGGGAGGGACCGTTCATCGTCAAGAGGGTTACAAGACCAGGATCTTATCGACTACAACACCCTGATGGTCAGGATGTACCCACTTCATAGAATATCCAACACCTGCGACGGTTCTACCCCTAAGCAGACTCGCTTTCAATTCCGTTACGCGCCAAGGGCAAATGTTTCTTTTCTGGGTCAATATGGCGGCTTTGTGCAACATGACTCGAAATGTAAATTCTTGAATCCAATGCGGAGGCTTTGGCCACGCTCAAGTTTTATACAAATCGACTACTTGCTACAGGCATATGGGTCGTTGCGATGACAATCGTGTTTTTTCAAACTGGTTAGGCCCGTCTGGCTCGGGTTCTATCTAACTTGTCTGACATGTCCACATAATGTGCTATATCGACTACTCCTGAAGTCGTTGCACTCAGGGTAGTTTTTGACTGTTTGCTACGGGCATCCTAGTCGTCGCGCCACAAACCGCGCGTTCCGGGCACGTTGGATCCCCCCGGTCGGATTTTATCTAGCTTACCCGATGAGCTCAAGTGAAGAGCTATTTCGACTACTCTCTGAGTCGCTGCACTCAGAGGTAGCATGTCCCTGCTACAGAGCAGACGAGGCTCTCTGACTTCATATAAGGCCACAGGAGGACTAAGGTGGTTTCTTATATTACAAATGTCATAAATACTAACAATTCAATCCTGGACCATGTTTTCTACAATTTTTTCAGCTACTGGCCGAACCACTAGCAAGTACTCGTGGAAGTTTTCATCAATACAATCAGCAGCTGTGCTCCCTGCGAGTACTTCTAGCCGAGCCTTTGGCCAGAAGGACTTCAAGGCCTAAAGCATGACCCACGTATGTTGTGGCGGCCTCGGTGACGAAGTTGAGGATCTTTTGCGGTGCCCCGTGAAGTCGATCCAGCAGTGGTGGCTCATCTTCAGCGCCGTCTTCCTGAGGGTCCACCATCTCTACGAGTTCCTGGGCTGCTGCCTTTAAGTCGTCGAGTTCCTTCTAGCGCTGCTCCTTCTCCTCGCCCAGAGTCTTGATCTGCTGGAGGCAGTCGATGAACTGTTTCTCCGTGTCGGCCATAACCTTCTGCAGACTCTCGACTTCATCTGCGCGGCGATTCAGCATGTTCTTCAAATCAGTAAGCAACTCCTCTTTATAATTTAAGAGTTTTTTCAGTTCTGCGGTGATAAGCAGGTTTTAGACCAAGGAGTTATCGACTACGGGTACGATTTCGAGAATGGAATTCGACGTACCTTGATGGGTCTTTCGCTGCTCCGTGAGCTGGCCTTGGAGCTCAGTGAGGGTCCACTCGAAGCCGGCCCGCTCCTGCATTAGTTCGTCAATTCGCTTGGTGGACTCTTCCAGCTTCATAGCCTGCTCATCGGCTTTCTGGCTCAGATCCTGCACATTTACGGACGTCAGAGACAAACAACCCGAGCATGCAGCTATCAGCGATTTAGCCAAGATTTACCAGGGCAAACTTATCAATCGCCTTGATCATTTGTCGCACGCGGCTTAGGTCATCCCCTGGGAGGTGCATCACTTGGAGTGCATCGTTGATCTCTCCTCCAGGGGTTGGTAACACGGTTGCTTCGCCAGAAGTACATGCACCCTCCACGACTGGTGGCTGCGTGGTCTCTGTAAAGGACAGGTGTTTAACACAGCGATGATTACGGCAGAAGGTAGCTGGATCATCTACCTGTAACCTCGGCGGGCGCGGCAACGGTGGCCTTGACTTGCCCATCGCCGCCAGCTTTGCGTTCCGCGTTATGGAGCTCGGGCGGCGGTGAGTCAGCCAAGGCCACATCTGCCCCTTCTGCTGGTTCCGGTGCATCGGCTTGCTCGGGCAAGGGCTCGGGAGCTGGAGGAGCCAACTCGAGTTCTGGCTCGTCCAGCATCACTGCTGCTGCTGATCTGTTCAAGACAATAGTAAAGCATCAATACCGTGATTACCATACATGGCTAAGGGCAAGATCCAGAGCATTACTTACACTTGGGATCGGATTATCGTTGGTTTCCTCAACATTAGTTTCAACAGCCTTTTCACCACGGCGCTTACAGCCGGAGGTGTAGGCGTACCAGCCGTGGGCGCCAGTGGCCCCGGCGTGGCGCTCGCCGCGGTGATGGCCACGGCACTCATTGCCGGTAGCAGGGCTGTCCTGTCCGAGGGCACGAGCTGCTCCGGCGCGGCACCCGCCACGGCGATGGTTAAGTCGTTTGCAGGAGAGGATGACGGGTCCGCCCTAGCAGCTCCCGCAGACACGACTGCTGGTGCATCATCCCCGGTTGAGGGTATTTCGACTACTTTCCGTCGCTGGGGGCTGGGCAAAGAAGACGAAGGACTACAAAACAGTATTATCAGTATTCAGCAGAACAACTCGATAACTTCACAGCTTGATAGGCACTTACCTGGCAAGGTCAGCGGCATCGGCTTTACGTTTCTGCATCTCCCGATGCCGCCGAGGGATCAGAGGCACGTCGTCAGACCACTCCACGGATGATCCGGAGGAGTTGTTTGCTTGTGCCCTTCTCTCGTTTGGCCTGCTACTCTCGGTCGACTCGTTGCCAGCGGTCTTCGCTTTTTCTGCTGCGGTCGCGGCGCTGGGCAACAAGTGATAGGGTCGGGGCAGATCGGGTTGCGGCGGGTAATTCCGGTATAATGCCGTTTGATCCTATGACAAGTTTATCAGTCAGTTATACTTCACAACATCAAAGAAGAAGTCGAGCGGTTGAATACTTACTGATGGTGGCCAGTTCTGGGCTGAAAATCCTGCTGGAACGTATGGGACAGTTTCCACGTCCAGTAGAATTCGCTTGACGCGAACAAGCGCTGCGTCATCTCTAAGCTCCTCTGCGCACATACGAGATGGGTCTTCAGTACCCATGTACTCGAATCCTAATGTGTGGCGCTGTTGGATGGGTTGGATTCGGCGTTTGAAGAATGACATCATTACAGATGCCCCGGTTACCCCCGCCTCCTTGTGTGCGGTGATCAACTCAAGTAGCTCCTTCACCTGGTCCATCTCTGCCTCAGCAGGCTCCAGGGTCCATTCGGGGCGCTGAACAGGAGGTCTGCCTGAACGCGCAGGGAGTTGGGGGGCGTGGTTTGCAATGTAGAACCATTGCTGCTTCCACCCGGGGACATTGGACGGGAATTTGTAAGATATGTATTTCTCACTGGCATGTTGCCTAAGATGGATGCCAGCGCCCCCTATCGCAGATGGATCTTTTGAGGTGGGCTGAGGCTTCATGCGGAAAAGATAGCGGAAAAGAGCCCAATGGGGCTCAATTCCGAGGAAGGCTTCACAGAAGTGGATGAAAATGGAGATGTGGCAAATTGAGTTAGGGTTGAGGTGTTGCAGCTCAATCTCGTAGAAATAAAGAAGGCCACGGAAGAACGAACAAGTGGGGAGGGCCAATCCTCGTTCAGAAAAAAGAACAAAAAGAGACAATCTCGTCTACATTTTCCATGGGGAAGGGTTCGCGAAAGGGAAGGCGCCAATTGATGAGATCCCTTTCTTGAAGAAGGCCCCCCAACACCAAATTTGCGAGATTGTGGCGAGAACACTTACTAATTGTCCACTCGCTGGTTGCCGCTTGCGCTTGTTTCAAGTCCTTCTAGTTGGTTTTCTTCGGCGCCATTTCAAATCTGTTAAGCCACGGGTTGTTCGCACAACGCTCGGGGGCTACGGTCGCAGGCTCAAAGGATTTCGACTACGCAGGGCGGTGGAGGGGTGACGGCATGGTGAGATCTAATTGGGGTTTTGTTTTTTCTCTGGTGGCGATGCAAGATCTGAAGGCACGGAAAAACCCTAACTGACTGCGAGGTTAAATAACCAGCGGTCAGGCAATGGTTTACTGTGCGAAAGGTGAAGCGTCGCACAAGGAGAATACTTGGAACACGAGCGGTTTGTTGGTGGATTTTTTGGGCAGTTACTTGATTAACCATTTTTTCAGGGTTAATTGTCCCGAAAAAAGAGGTTTTTTGAGTTTCGAGTTCAAATTCTACCAATTACATCATCTTGGATTATATTTTCTCAACAGGGAACATTGTTGCCACGACCTTTGGGATCCTTTTTTCCAAAATTCGAGAGATTTGGATTCAAGGCTCTGGAGCTGTGTGATACGTGGCATCGAGTACTTATTTTTCGAAAGTACTCGAAGGATAAGAAGAAAAGAAGACTCAAGACTAATTTGACCCTCAGCCTGATTCTTCGATTCAACCTAAGGCTCGGGGGCTACTCCATATGGAGTGCGATTATTCATCGCACCCCATGTAAAAAGAGAATTCGGGGCATGAGCACCTCATAGCTTCGATGCAGCCAAAGGAGTACTCGAAGAAGGATTTCAACACAGAGCTTCGAAAGAAGTCGAAGATTACTTCAGAAGTACTCGAAGAGTCTGCAGTACTCAGCTACGAAGAGCTCGGGGGCTTGTCAGACCCGGGGCCACGGGGCTGTGTACATCAAGGAGTCCATATTGGGCTAGGGGATAGGACGTGTCCTGTACCTTATTTATATTATATTCTACCCGCATGCGGAGTAGAACTAGTTGATACAGAAGGAAACTACTCGAGTTGTACTTGAGTATGATTCCTAAGCTAGTATCAGGCTAGGATTCATGTAACCCTATCCCCCCGGATATATAAGGGCGGGCAGGGACCCCCTCAAAACCAAGATCACCGGATCAACATCAAGGCAATACAAACCATCATACAGGACGTAGGGCATTACGCATATTGCGGCCTGAACCTGTCTAAATCTTGTGTTGTCTGCACCTTCGAGTTCCTGATCTCGGCGCATCCCAACCCAAAACCTACCACCTTGGGTATACCCCACGGTGGGCAGCCGGATAAAACCCGACAGTCAGGGATGGCCGCTAACTGAGGAGGAAGTTGAAGACGGTAAGCTACGGGTCCACAGATTTCAAGAATTTCAAAGGGTCCGATATATCGAGGGGCAATGTGGCAGAACCAACCTGAATTACACCAGCTCAAGTACGCAAGTCCTCTCTCTCAAGGGCTCCAACATGCTTCAAACGGTGTAATCCCTTGGCCTGTCGGGTAACGTCTTGATAAACCACCGAAAGCAGGATCCAACAAGGTACCTCGCACGAAGGCGAGTCTAGAGATACAATTGCCATCATATTTTACATCACAAGCACTTATATTACAAGAGTTTATAGAATAGCATAAGTTTTAGACTGATAAAAGTTATTACAAACCAGGTTAAACTTCAAGTTCACAACAGCGGAATTCAAAGTACGATAACTGTACATGTCGCCAATATGGACATCATGCTAAGCCATGGCATGACCTCACTCGTTACGGTCGGTGTTGGCCGGGGACGAGTCCCACTCCACGGACCAATCATTAGGCAAAGCATAGTGCCAAGGCATGGCAAGAGTAGGGTCTTCATAGACATTACCTGAAATAAAATCATAACGCAAGGCTGAGTACTCTATTACTCAGCAAGACTTACCCAGTATTGGGTATACTTAGCCCATAACGAGACCATGAAGGCTTTAATAGGGTTTTGGGTTTTATTTCAGCTGAAAGGCAACAAAGAGTAGGTCCTTACTTTCATATTTTAGCTTTAAGATTCTAGTTCCTTTAACCATTCTAAGTGAGCACCTGTAACTACTCAAGCAAGGTAGAGTCTTTTAGACATACACCAGTATTACTCATCAACAACATTACTCTTGTTACTCTATTTGGCAAAAGAGTTAAGCAGTCTTAATCTTCGTGAGAAACGGACGATTCTGAATCGAATTTCAACCCTTGCAAGGTAAACCTAACTCACAAGCTTGGAACACCAATAGGTCGTTCCGAAGCAACCATTTGCCTTTCATTCCGGGTCGTGGAACAAAGCCACCACAAGCGACTATTGGACCATACGCACATCCAATGTGCAGGACATACGTCTGTAGCGCGACTACATGACCGTATTCCCATCTGCTCTGTAGAATATACTCCCACAGTCGGTGCGTGTAAACATAAAATAAAAGTCGAGTGGTGAGGGACGAGTCCACTTGCCGGGCCGATTGGTTACTAGGCTTACCGCTTTCCATATTTCACGGCATGTGGCTAGTACTTTCAAACGCTTAACTACCACTACCACACACTGCGACCTTAACCAAATTCATCAACACAGATGGGGTATCCTTTCTTTCCAAGATGCTACACATAACCCCATCCGTCATCCTTATAGTGATTGCAGAATTGTAATCAATCAATTCCTATATCGCGCGAGTGACCGGAAATCACTCGACTTCTACCGGTCCTATTAGCATAGCACTAGTCAGACTCAGTTTCTAATATTCAGTACATTGGTTCCTAGGAAGATGCATCTATGGTTTCCAGACAACTCCTAAGAACTTAATGCACAAGTATATAAATATATAAAGGTAAATTGCAGTGTAAATAAGATACTGGGTTTATGTCCGGAGCTTGCCTTCGCTGGTGGGGCTGGGGTCAGAGATGTTAATAAATTCTCCCGAACTCAGGTTCGGCGTCTCAGTTATGTCTCCGACAATGTTCCTGGCGTCTTCAGAGACTTCCACTTCGGGTTCCGGGTGAATCTGATAATCACCGTCGGCGAGAAACGTCGAGTCTACATGTGATAAAAATGATGAATCTGATTATCACCGTCGGCGAGAAACGTCGAGTCTACATGTGATAAAAATGATGCAGTTTAGAAAATGCATAGATTGTTACTCCACTTCACAATAAAGTTGCAATCCATCAAACTTAACACTATATACTGGCAAGCAACACAGTTGCCATTTACTGGGCAGTCATTTATCGGGTATTAACCCATATACTTAGTTACATTAAGTGATAGGGGGGTAACTCTAAACATTTAACTAACTACATGAAGTAGCATGGTTGACTATTAAACTAATTACATTTAACACCTTTATTTATTTAACTAGCTAATCACCTTGAATATCCCTAAGTTATTATTTAATATGGATTTACAAATCAAGTTCTATTTATTTTAGTTATTTTACACCTGATCATGGGTTGAAAATTTGTGGGTATGCTACACTATTCTAGAGTAACATCTTAAAATATTTTCATAATTTTCCAGGAATAAAAGCTAGTATAATTGAATTATCTTTGGAAACAAACCAAAAATTCATAACTTGGGATATGGTCTACTATTAATCCTAACATTTTTACTATGGATTACACATTTAAAAAGGAAGTTATGGTAAAAATTTCAAATACAAACACCAAAATAAACACTCTTAATTAAAATTCAAGTGTTTCATCAATATATAATAAAAGTACTCGAATTTCTAAGTAAATTAGCAGTAAAGAACTCGAGATTTTTACACAGAGCTATATACGGCACATACAATCTAAGTTCCAAATTTCAGCTACAACACATGCATATAACATGAGATGAAAATAAAACACTCATTTCTTCGTATTTATTTTATATCGAAAACTATACTCATACAGCTTAAACTTGCTATATAAAAGTAGTCGAATTTAACTTAAGGATTCCAACAAAACTGGTTTGGAATTTTTTGAATTTTCTACAATTTTCCTCACATTTTTGAAGTTCACAGCTTTTGAATTGGGGGGGCTCTGGAAATTTACAGGGACACCCTTAGAACTTTTGAAATCTTCGCACATATGTCCTTGGCTCGTCGGGGAAGAAGGGCAGAGAGGTCGCCGGCCAAATAACGGCGAGGGGAATGGCGGGGGTTGGAGGAGAAGGGGTCAACGAGCTTCAGGAGCTCAAGACGCACCTGCTGGGGGCTTGGAAAAAGGAAGGGGATGATCGGAGGGGGCGTTCCCACGGCGGCCGAGGCAGCAGCGGAGGGGCGCTCATCGGTGAGGGGGTTTCCGGCGAGGAGGGCCAAACTTGGGCTTGACAGCTGCAGGAGGACGAGGGGAAACTATTGGAGTAGTTGAATTGGACGTAGGAGGGTTGGAGGTAAGAGCTCGACGGCGGACAGGAACTTACTGGTGAAGCGGTAACGGCGGCGAGGTAGCTCCGGTGGAGGTCCGGCCACGGGGAGTGGTTTGGGAGCGTCAGGGGAGCGAGGGGAAACTTCCTAGGGGGTTGTGGTGGTGCGGGGAGGATTGGAGTGGGCTGCCAACGGCGAACAGGAGGGCGCCGGAGTTGGAGGAGATGGCGGCGGTGGTGCTCGGGGTTCCGAGCAAGTAGAGAGCAGAAACGGGAATGGAATGGGGAGAGAGGGAGCTAGTGCTGCTCTTGAACCAGAAAAGAGGGGATGAGGGGGAATGCACGGGCAGTGCCACGGCGGCGGCGCCGCGGGACGGCGTGGCACGCGCACAAGAGAGCCAGGGAGGAGGAGCTAGAGCGGTGCTCGGGTTGGGGGCGACGCGTGGAGCGGCTAGGAGCTGGAGGTGGCACCGGGGGGCGGCCGAGGCTCAGCAAATGGCCGGGGAAGCGGCACTAACACCGGCGGCAGAGGAGCAGCGGGCGAAGCAGAGGAGGTGCCAGAGGAGGAAGAAAAGGGAAGGAGGTCCAAGGGGCCTCATTGGAAATTACAAAAACCTCAGGGACTGCACTGTAAATAGAAATTTCCCACTGATCCAGAGCTCTAATGAGGAAATGGTCAAAATAGAAGTTGTAGAACTTTTGAAATCCTATAACTCTGCTTTAGGACTCCAGTTCAGAAACCTAAAGCACAATGTTTTATTTTACCATTTTGCACTCAAATTAATCTTTACATAAGTTTTGTCCTAGTAGTGTAAATTTTATGGACTCTTGGGCTGAGTTGCAATCATTTATGGCTGGTCATGATTGCTTTTCCACTTTTACATTTTAACCCTTGGTAACTTTTGGATATTGCTTTTATATTTCAACTAAGTTACATAAAAGGACTTATATTTTTGTGAAATTACATAATTGCCCTTATTTTCATAACTTCACTCAAATTTCACACAATTCAAACCATACACAACAATTTTTCCTATTGGCTTGCTCTATTTGACATCTAGGGTGTCACAACCTTCCCCCCTAAAAGGAATCTCGTCCCGAGATTACAGGAATGATATGATGAGAGGTTAGATACCTAAGAATTCTTGAGGAAGTCTGGGAAGTTCTTTTGAAGATAGTCTTCGGTTTCCCAGGTAGCCTCTTCTTCTGTATGATGATTCCACTGGATCTTAAACATTTTGACTGTTGCTCTTCTAGTACTTCTTTCCTTGGTATCTAAGATTCTGATTGGAAGTTCCTTATAAGAAAGATCGGATTCGATGTCGATACCTTGCGTATCCACGATTTCGGTAGGAACGCTGATACATTTCTTTAGCTGAGATACATGGAAAATATTATGAATAGCTGCTAGCGGAGGAGGAAGTTGAAGTCGATAAGCTATGGGTCCACAAATTTCAAGGATTTCAAAAGGACCAACGTAGCGAGGAGCGAGTTTGCCCTTGATACCAAATCGTTGAACACCTCGAGTAGGAGACACTCGCAGGTATACAAAATCACCTACTTCAAACTGTATTGGTTTCCTCCTTTTGTCTGCGTAGCTCTTTTGTCTTGATTGAGCTGCTTTAAGGTTATTCCGAATGATTTTTACCTTTTCCTCTGCCTCGTTGACGAGATCAGGTCCAATGATTTCGTGTTCACCAGTCTGAGACCAATTCAAAGGTGTTCTGCATTGGTGACCATATAAGGCTTCAAAAGGAGCCATTTTGATACTTGACTGATAACTGTTATTGTAGGAAAATTCTGCTAAAGCTAAGCATTTGTCCCAATGCTTGTCATACTGGATCACGCAAGCTCAAAGCATATCTTCTAAGATTTGGTTTATCCTTTCTGTTTGCCCATCTGTTTGCGGATGATATGCGGAGCTTCAGATTAACTAGGTTCCAAGAGTTTGTTGAAATTGCTCCCAGAAACGAGCAAAAAATTGTGCTCCACGATCAGAGATGATCATTTTAGGTATCCCATGGAGACGAATGATCTGGTCTAGATATATTTTCGCATACTTCCTAGCAGTGTAAGTGGTATGTACTGGAAGAAAATGAGCAGTTTTAGTTAATCTATCCACAATCACCCAAATAGAATCATGCCTCTGGGAAGTATTGGGTAAACCTACAATAAAATCCATACTGATATCTTTCCATTTCCAATAAGGAATAGGTAGAGGCTGTAGCGTACCAGAAGTCCTTAAGTGACTGGCTTTAACTCTCTGGCAAATATCACACTCGGAGACGTACTTTGCTATTTCTCTTCTCATACGAGTCCACCAGAAATTCTGTTTCAAATCCTGGTACATCTTCGTACTGCCAGGATGCATAGCAAACTTAGATAAATGTGCTTCATCCATTATTTGCTTGCGAAGCTGATGGTTCTTGGGTACAACTATACGTCCCTTAAACCGTAGAATTCCCTTAGAATCCTCTTGGAAACATTTATACTTCTCTTCTCCTTGGGCTAATTGTTGCTTGATAATTTTAACTCCTTTATCATGTTGTTGTGCCATAATGATACTATCTTGAAGTATAGGCTCAATTGCTATATGATTCAGACTGCCTTGAGGAATGATTTCCAAATTAAGCTTCCTCATTTCCCAGCAAAGAGTGTTGCTAAAAACTTCTACTGATAAACAATGACAATGTGACTTGCGGCTAAGTGCATCCGCAACCACATTGGCTTTGCCTGGATGATAGTGTACTTCAAGATCATAATCCTTTATAAGTTCTAACCAACGTCTCTGCCTCATGTTCAAATCTGCTTGTGTAAAGATGTACTTTAGACTCTTATGATCCGTATAAATATTGCACTTGGTACCCATAAGATGATGTCTCCAAAGTTTAAGTGCATGTATAACGGCTGCAATCTCAAGGTCATGAGTAGGATAATTCTACTCATGTGTCCGAAGTGCTCTAGAGGCATATGCAATTACGCGGTTATCCTGCATAAGTACACATCCCAGTCCGGTGCCTGATGCATCACAATAGACGTCAAAAGGTCTGGATGTGTCTAGCTGAGCCAAAACTGGAGCAGTGGTAAGATGTGCTTTTAGAGTGTGAAAAGCTTCTTCACATTTCTCATTCCAGGAGAATTTCACTCCTTTCTTTAACAGCTCAGTCATGGGCTTAGCTGTCCGGGAGAAATCTAGAATGAAACGATGGTAGTAACCAGCAAGACCAAGAAAACTGCGAATTTGATGGACCGAAGTAGGAGGTTTCCAATCCATTACTTCCTGAACTTTGCTCGGGTCAACGGATATACCGTCCTTAGAAATGGTATGACCCAAAAATTTGACGGTACTGAGCCAAAATTCACATTTAGAGAATTTGGCATACAGATGGTGATCTTGCAAACATTGAAGAACAACATGAAGATGTTTAACGTGATCTTCAAGATTTTTGGAATAGATCAAAATATCATCGATAAAAACCACGACGAATTTATCGAGTTCCGGCATGAAGACAGAGTTCATGAGATACATGAAGTATGCCGGTGCATTGGTAAGACCAAAGGACATAACCAGATATTCATAGAGTCCATATCTAGTGGAGAAAACTGTTTTTGGAATATCGCTTGGTCTAATCTTTATCTGATGATACCCAGAGCGAAGGTCAATTTTGGAGAATACCTTGGCTCCGGCTAACTGATCAAACAGGATATCAATGCGTGGAAGAGGATACTTATTTTTAATAATAACCACATTGAGGGGACGATAGTCAACACATAGTCTAAGACTATTATCCTTTTTCTTAACGAACAAGGCAGGGCATCCCCAAGGTGAAGCACTTGGGCGAATATAACCCTTATCCAGGAGTTCTTGAAGTTGAAGTTTTAACTCTGCTAGTTCATTGGGCGGCATACGATAAGCTCTCTTAGAAATGGGGGCTGTGCCAGGTTGTAGCTCTATAACAAATTCAACATCCTTATCTGGGGGCATTCCAGGTAACTCGTCCGGAAAAACATCTGGATATTCACACACAACAGGGATGTCCTCTAATTTGATCCCTTTTATGGCATACACACAAGAGCCGATATACTCCTGTTGTGGAAGATGAAGGATGGTATGTCTATATTCCGGGGAATTTATCTCAACTATTCGAGAAAAGATGTCTAAAGATATCCGATGTCTGGTCATCCAATCCATACCTAGGAGAATATCCATTCCTTCTAGGTTTAATGAAATTAAGGCCGTTCTTATTAAAGTGCTACCCATCTAGATTGGTACATCTCTACAAATTTGATTTGATGCAATTCTACCTCCAGGGGTTGTTATCATATATGTTCCATTAGTGGGGTAGAAATCCAAACCTATTTTGGTCCCAAATCTTGTACTGATAAAACTATGGGTTGCACCAGAATCAAAAAGTATAATAGCAGGGTGATGGTGTAGAGTGAATGTACCCGTCATCACTGGTGCACCTTCCGGAAGTTCTGATAGAGTAGTGAAGTTTACTCTTCCTTGACGGACTTGCATAACCTGCCTCTTGCCCTTGTTCTTGAGGTTGGAGTTGGAAGCTTGTCCAGGGAATGTTTTCTTTGGTTGTGGGCAGTCTTTAACAAAATGTGCCGGACTGCCGCAGTTGAAACACCTATTGATGTTATTCCCTTGATTAAATTGCAGAGGGTTTGGCCTTGGACTGACTGACCGTTGCTGCTGATGAGATTGAGGCACTGGTGGCCTGTTGAATCAGGGCTGCTGAGAAGGTCTAGCTATCCATCTGCCTGTCGGGACATTTCTAGGCGGAGCTCAGGGAGCTGGGTTCTGAATTACCTGATACCTCGAAGATTGTGCATTCGAGGGTCCGGTTGACACTTTCTGCCTTTTCTCAGCACGATGGGCTGAGATACAATCCTCTCGCGTAATGGCCATGTTGACCAATTCATTGAAGTTATCAGCCCTGACTAGATTCAAGCGCTCCTTCAGCTTGGTGTTTAGTCCGCGACGGAACCTATCTCTTTTCTTGGCGTCCGTGTCAGCATGATAGCCTGCGTACTGGCACAGGTGATTGAAAGCTTGTGCGTATTGAAGTACAGTGCGATTTCTTTAGCTTCCACTCAATGAGTCCTTCTGGGATAAGGTGTGCTCTAAAGGCGGCCCTGAATTCTTCCCAAGTAACAACATGTCCATCCGGTTGCATTGCATAGCAGTTGTCCCACCAAATGCGAGCGTTACCACGGCGCTGTTGGGCTGCGAAGAGAGTTTTGTTGGCTTCGGAGCATGGGACAGAAAGTAGTGCAAATTTGGATTCGATGGTACGAAGCCATGCATCTGCGTCAAGGGGTTCTCTTATGGAAGAGCGGGGGCTGCATACTGAAGAAATCCTGATAACCAGCTGATGGATGATCTTCACGTCCACGTTGAGGAGAACGGAACTGATGCTGCTGTGCTTGCACTAACATGTCTAGGAGTTCGGTCTGACGGGACATTACTTCCGCTAGATTTGCCGGTGGCGGAGGTGGTTGTTGTGAACCACTAGCCTGGTCTGGTCTGAATCCCTCTGGGGTTCTGCGTGTAGCGCCAACCATCTGAAATATAAAAGTTGTCCATTAGCATTCACCAATACTTGCTTCTATTTTCAGAAATCACATAGTACTAGCATAACATATACTAAAACAGTGCCAAGGAATAAATCCAATTCACAAAGTATTAACTTCACCATTCAAACCGCATTCAGATTTACATTACCAACTGAAACTTATTCCATATTACGTCACATTGTTCCTCAATACAAACCAAACCGTACATAGGTTTGCCACATATATTACAGCAAGTGGCTCGCAGGTCACCTAACTACTCACTCTCATGTCACACTATGTCACACTATCTACATCTAGGATGCCGTTAACTCAAACGAGACTAGAAGTCATCGAGGTTGCCCACGGATGACTGACTGCCAGAAGAGGAATGATAGGGACTAAGAACAGGATCTCCATGCTCAGAGTCAATTTCGAAGATTCCTTCAACTTCTTCAGGGTCTTCTTCTTCGTCTTCACTCTCAAACTCATCAAAATCAGGCTGCACTGGTTGCTCATGAAGCATGTTGATATGGTCAATAGCTTGGCCAAGATTAAGGTTGAGCTCATGAACTTGTTCCTGGAGGAAGTCAATGACAGTGTCGCGCTGGACAATGAGAGCATCACTCTCAACAATCTGTTCCTCTTAATGCTGAATGGTTTCTTCCCGCTGAGTAATAACCTCTTCTTTCGCCGTGACAGTGGCTTGAAGTCCCTCAATCTGCGTATTCTGTCGGCCAACCTGATTACGATACCCTTGGGCTATGTTGGTCAAGCAATAGATACCGTGCTGCTGAAGTGTCTGGTAATGATACTGTGCATTCAGGAATCTAACCGCAGTGCATAGGGTTTCTCCGGCCAGATTTCCCAATAAATGGTCACAGTATGTCACTCTAAAAGTCCATTCTGGGTCACGAGAATCCATTGCAGGAAATAAACCGATAGGATATCCTGCAACTTCCTCAGGATGTTGATCACAGAAGATTTGAATAGCTTCCATAGCTGCCGCTTCAAAAGTATCGGCGAGGCGTTGACCAATCACATTAACTTCAATAGGCTGCCACAGAGATAAGGTAGGATGTGGAGGAACAGTCATCTTCACCCGACAACGGGAAACACCTTCTTCTTTATACTCTACTCCATCATAAGGTGGAGGCTCGGTGTAGCCAAACACCTGGAGAGATTCCCACAAAAGACGAGGAAAACCCTCCCAATGCAAAGCATTGGTGTGAGCGTGTCCTGCGGAATCCCAAAAGAACCTTGGAAGCTCGGCCATCTGAAACAAGGATTCAAATGGTGAGATTACAAGTTTTCAACCATACACCTTGAGAAGACTGCGGAAAAATGTGAGTTAGACTGATGAATTGATTGGAATGCAACTATCTGGCTGAACATCAGAGGATTATTCTAGATCTTGAGAATGAAATGATAAAAGGCGAATCACTAGAATCTAGGACTGCTGGTATGATTATTGCAAGGCGGCACTAATGATTAACAACACTCTAGTCATCCATAAAACAACAACCATGCCACTCATTCAACCAAATCAAGGAATATGCATGCACAAGCTACACGTCCTCACAACTGAAAATAATTGCCAAATATATTTGGACTTTACGTGATTAGTTTCGGTGGCACAATATAGTCGTCTCTCCCTATAATAACTAGTCGGATATCCTTATTCGTCTTAACCTATTTAACCGTGGTTAGCGTACCTGCAGAAAATATAGTATATCTGAACCTTCCATGCCAGCACTCATGAAAGCGTCCACAAACATTACTGTTCACTATAGAAACAGCATCTGCACAATTACCGCCGTACAGACGACGTTAGCATACGTTATCGAAACAACGTATTCACAGAGATACCGCAAAATGCAGGGATATGAACAACAATCGCCATACCCTGCGCGGAACCATATACTCCCAACATAATCAACCGAAGTTGATATATTGGCAGCATCTCAAGTAGGCCACTGCTTGAGAAACAGCGTTCGGTTCGCATCACCGACGGGAAGGCTAACTCCCCAGTTAGCTGAGGATCCTTACCTTCTTACCTCATCGTCGAAGGCGTCGTTTCAAAATATAAAGTTAATTGTGCATAAATTTAAGGTTTAACAGAAAGTAGTGCTGGAAGTCAGAGTTATGTACATATACTATTGCCACCTATAATTCCCATATTAACATTACCCTAGGGCTTTACGTACTAAGCACAATCCTTAACGAAACCAACGTAGTTTTGCAAAATACTTTGTTGGTTTAATTTTATACTAAAAATATTTTTAAGGTCAACCATATCTCTAGGGTACATTTGTTAGCTCTGATACCAGCTGTGGCAGAACTAACCTGAATTACACCGGCTCAAGTACGCAAGTCCTCTCTCTCAAGGGCTCCAACGTGCTTCAAACGGTGTAATCCCTTGGCCTCTCGGGTAACGTCCTGATAAACCACCGAAAGCAGGATCCAACAAGGTACCTCGCACGAAGGCGAGTCTAGAGATACAATTGCCATCATATTTTACATCACAAGAACTTATATTACAAGAGTTTAGAGAATAGCATAAGTTTTAGACTGATAAAAGTTATTACAAACCAGCTTAAACTTCAAGTTCACAACAGCGGAATTCAAAGTACGATAACTGTACACATTGCCAGTATGGACATCATGCTAAGCCATGGCATGACCTCACTCGTTACAGTCGGTGTTGGCCGGGGACGGGTCCCACTCCACGGACCAACCATCAGGCAAAGCATAGGGCCAAGGCATGGGAAGAGTAGGGTCTTCGGAGACATTACCTGAAATAAAATCATAACGCAAGGCTGAGTACTCTATTACTCAGCAAGGCTTACCCGGTATTGGGTATACTTAGCCCATAACGAGACCATGAAGGCTTTAATAGGGTTTTGGGTTTTATTTCAGCTGAAAAGCAATAAAGAGTAGGTCCTTACTTTCATATTTTAGCTTTAAGATTCTAGTTCCTTTAACCATTCTAAGTGAGCACCTGTAACTACTCAAGCAAGGTAGAGTCTTTTAGACATACACCAGTATTACTCATCAACAACATTACTCTTGTTACTCTATGTGGCAAAAGAGTTAAGCAGTCTCAATCTTCGTGAGAAACGGACGATTCTGAATCGAATTTCAACCCTTGCAAGGTAAACCTAACTCACACGCTTGGAACACCAATAGGTCGTTCCGAAGCAACCGTTTGCCTTTCATTCTGGGTCATGGTACAAAGCCACCAAAAAATTCTCATTTTAAATCCTGGTACATACGAGTCCACCAAGACATACTTTGCAATTTCTCATTTCATACGAGTCCACCAAAAATTCTATTTTAAATCCTGGTACATCTTGGTACTGCCAGGGTGTATAGAAAATTTGGACAAGTGGGCCTCATCCAATATCTGCTTATGAAGCTTATGGTCCTTAGGTACAACAACACGTTCGTTGAACCATAGAACCCCTTCGTGATGTATTTGAAAGCATTTGTACTTTCCTTCTCCTTGTGCTAACTTCTGCTTGATGATTCTGACCCCTTTGTCATGCTATTGTGCCAGAACGATGTTATCCTTAAGCGTAGCTTCAACTGAGAGATGGTTCAAGCTATCTTGGGGAATGATCTCTAGATTAAGCTTTCTCATCTCCCAACAAAGAGTCTCATTGAAAGCCTCAACAGATAAGCAAGAGCAATGCGCCTTGCGGCTAAGTGCATCCGCAACGACGTTGGCCTTGCCTGAATGATAGTGTACTTCTAGATCATAATCTTTGATAAGTTCTAGCCAGCGTCTTTGCCTCATATTTAGATCTGCTTGCATGAAAATATACTTGAGGCTTTTATGGTCAGTATAGATATGGCACTTTGTACCCATCAAATGATGTCTCCAAATTTTGAGTGCATGGACAACAGCTACGAGTTCAAGATCATGGGTAGGATAGTTCTGTTCATGAGTCCTGAGTGCTCGCGATGCATAAGCAATCACTCAGTTGTCCTGCATAAGCACACAACCAAGTCCAATTCCCGAAGCATCACAATAGATGTCAAAAGGTTTTGAAACATCCGGTTGAGCTAGAACTGGGGCAGTAGTGAGATGTGCTCTGAGAGTGTGAAATGCATCTTCACATTTCTGATCCCAGGAGAATTTAACTCCTTTCTTTAGTCGTTCAGTCATGGGCTTGGCTATTTTTGAGAAGTCAGGAATGAAACGTCTATAATAGCCAGCTAGATCAAGGAAACTACGGATTTGATGGACTGACATAGGAGGTTTCCAGTCTAGCACTTCTTGGACTTTACTAGGATCAACGGATATACCATCACTGGGAAATTTAACAGTATCTAGCCAAAACTCGCATTTGGAGAATTTGGCGTACAAGTGGTGGTCTCTTAACCTCTGAAGAACAATGTGAAGATGGTTTGCATGATCTTCCGGATTTTTGGAATAGATCAAAATGTCATCAATGAATACCACTACGAATTGGTCGAGTTCTTGCATGAAGATAGAGTTCATAAGATACATGAAATATGCTAGAGCATTGGTAAGACCGAACGATATGACCAGATATTCGTAGAGTCCATATCTGGTGGAAAAGGCTATTTTTGGAATGTCACTCGGCCTGATCTTGATTTGATGATAGCCGGAACGAAGATCAATCTTAGAGAATACTTTGGCTCCGGCTAACTGGTCAAACAGAATGTCAATGTGGGGCAGAGGATACTTGTTTTGATGGTTACCGCATTGAGGGGATGATAATCTACACATAGCCTTAAGCTATTATCCTTTTTCTTCACAAATAGGGCTGGACAACCCCATGGTGAAGCACTCGAACGGATGTAACCCTTATCAAGGAGGTCCTGGAGTTGGATTTTTAGCTCTGCCAGCTCATTGGGTGGCATACGATAGGGCCTCTTAGATATGGGGGCTGTGCCGGGTTGTAGTTCTATGACAAATTCAATATCCCGGTCCGGGGGCATTCCAGGCAAATCATCTGGAAAGACGTTTGGATATTCGCAAACAATAGGGATGTCCTTTAACCTGATCCCTTCTATAGCATAGGCATAAGAGTTACTGCATTCCCGTTGTGGAAGATAGAGAATAGTAGTTTTCTGATCAGGTGAATCTATTTCCACAGCTCGGGAAGAGATACCTAATGACACTCTGTGCCTAGTCATCCAATCTATACCTAGAAGAACATCCATTCCTTCTAGGTCTAATAACAGTAAATCTGTTTTTATCAAGCTGCTACCCAACTGAATTGGTACCTTCCTATAGATTTGACTTGAGGAAATTTTACCGCCAGGAGTTGCTATCATATAGGTTCTTGGAGTAGGATAGAGATCTAGGCCTATTTTTGTTCCATATTTCGGACTAATAAAACTATGGGTGGCACCAGAATCAAAAAGTATAATCACAGGTTGATGGTTTATAGAGAAAGTACCCGTCATTATTGGCGCACCCTCGGGGAGTTCGGATAAAGTCATGAAGTTCACCCTCCCCTGGCGGACTTGTACCATCTGCTTCTTGCCCTTGCCCTTGTTGTTTAGGTTGGATGTCTGCCCTTGGAAAGATCTTCAGGGTTGGGGGCAATCCTTAATGAAATGGGACGGGCTGCCGCAGTTGAAACAACGATAGTTGTTGTTTCCTTGGTTGGATGGCGGAAAGCTCGGCCGTGGGCCTTGCTGCTGTTGTTGCTGGGGTTGTTGTGTCAGTGGCTGATTGAATTGAGCCTGCTGGGGTGGCCTGGCTACCCATCTGCCTAGTATATTGTTTCGAGGCAGTGCTCGGGTAGCAGTGTTCTAGACCAACCGATACCTTGGCGGTTGCGCAGTTGAGGGTCCAGTGGGTGTCTTCCATTTCTTCTCAGCCTGGTGGGCTGAGATGCAATCCTCCTGGGTAATGGCCATATTGACCAATTCATTGAAGTTGTCGGCCTTTACCAAATTCAATTGTTCCTTAAGCTTGGTATTCAGGCCTCGACGGAAACGATCATGTTTGCGGGCATCAGTGTCCGCATGATAACCCGCGTATTGGCACAGGTGATTGAAGACCTGTGCATATTGCAGAATAGTGCGGGTTCCCTGAGTCAAATTGAGAAATTCATTGAGCTTTCGCTCAATGAGTCCCTCTGGAATGTGATGTGCTCTAAAAGTGGCCCAGAATTCGTCCCATGTGATGACATGACCAGCCGGCTGCATGGCATGGCAATGGTCCCACCATATGCGGGCGGTGCCACGAAGTTGTCGGGCTGCGAAGAGGGCCTTATTCGCATTTGAGCATGGTGCAGATAACAATGCGAACTTGGACTCTAAAGTGCGGAGCCATGTGTCAGCATCAAGGGGCTCGTCTGCTTTATGGAACAGTGGGGGTTGAGTGCTAAGAAAGTCTTGGTAACTAGCCGATGGGGGTTCATCACGACTTCGAGACTGGTGATGAAATTGGCCCATCTGAGCCTGTACTAGCTGGTTCAGATGTTCCGTCTGTCAGGCCATGACTTCTGCTAGATTTGGCGGGGCTGGTGGCGGTTGTTGTGTGGTCTGCCCGGAAACCTTCCGGGGTTCCACGAGTAGCTCCAACCATCTGAAACAAAGGAGATATCCATTATCAACCATATTCTTACTCCTATTTTTAGATGATACACTACCGTTAAACAGATATGTAAGTCACATCTTCTATTTAACCAACTCAAATAGAAAGGCAAGATTTCAATATGAACGACAGGACTCAAGCTTAGATGTCAAGCAGAAACGGATTATCCTTAATATATTACATTAGGGTGGTTCGATTGTGACGGGTCAAGCCATACATACACATGCCATAAATATATTACAGCAAATGGCCTTGGGTCCAGATAGACTACTCACTACCTATGTCACAACATTCTACACTAGGTACATCTGAAAGATCAACGATTTAGATGGACTAAAAAACGTCGAGGTCACCTACAGAGGACTGGCTGCCGGAAGAGGAGTGATCTGGCTAAGGGTTGGGTTCTGGGTTTCCGTGCTCGGAGTCGAGATCAGAAACTCCCTCGATTTCCTCTGGATCTTCTTCTTCGCCTTCAGGTGCTACAGGTACAGCAGGAGGTATTGGCTGTTGCTGAAGTTCATCGATGGGAGCATGGGCGTCGTCAACCTCAAGGATAAGGTCATGAATTTTCTCCTGGAGGAACTTGATAATAGTGTTACGTTGAGTGATTATGGCATCACTCTCATTGATCTGATCCTCCCGGTGAAGAATGGTCTCATCCCGTGTTGCGATAATTTCCTCCTTCTCGGTAACCAAGGCTTGAAGCTCTATTATCTGAGTGACCTGTCGATCAGCATTTCGATAGTGGCCTTGAGCTATACCAGTCAATTGACCCATACCACAGCGTAGCAGAATTTGATAGTGATGTTGAACATTCATAAACTTGATGGTACCACGGAGTGTTTCTTCAGCTGAATCTCCCAACATGTGACCATAATGGGCTATCCTGAAATTCCACTAAGGATCACTAGAATCTATTGCAGGGAATAGGCCGATAGGATACCCTGCAACTTCCATGGGGTGTTGGTTGTAGAAGATGTGGATGGCCTCTAGAGCTGCAGTCTCGATGGTGTCGACGAGACGATAACCAACCACATCAACCTCGATGGGCTGCCACTGAGAACGAAAAGGGTGCTGAGGAATAGTCATCTTAACTCTGCACCGGGGAACACCCTCCTCTCTATACTCCATTCCATCGTACTGGGGAGGCTCGGTGTAGAAGAATAGACTAAGTGATTCCCATAAAAGATGGGAAAACCCTCCCAGTGCAAGGCAGTGGTATGGAGATGCCCTGCGTGATCCCAGAAGATATTTGAAGGAGCCGCCATCTGAAACAAGAATTCAGATGGTGAGATTTGGAAGAATACTGAAAATCCAACTAAGGCTGTCACAAGAATCCTATTAAAACCATACTAAAGATAGACAACACTTTACCTATCCTTAAAAGAACAACACATTCAAGCATTCATTTTGTTTATTAATGGATTATGCATGCACGTACTATTCAACCTCACAACCAAAAACAACTGCCGAATATCTTCGGACTTACGTGGTTAATTTCGGTGGCATAACACATACGTCTCTCACTAATATCTAGTCAATAAGTCCTATCCATCTTAACCTCTTAATCGCGGTTAGTGTACCTGCAGAAGACCACATTTATATAATCTGAATCTTTCATGGTAGCACGACATGAAAGCGTCCCCAAACAGTACTGTTCACTATAGAAATAGCATCTGTACCATTACCGCCGTACAGACAACGTTAACATACGTCATCGGAACAACATATTCACAGGGGTACCATATAAAACGGGGGTATGAACAGCGATCGCCGTACCCTGCGCCGAACCATATACTCCCAATATACTCAACCTAAGTTGATATATTGGCAGCATCTCAAGTAGGCCACTGCTTGAGAAACAGCATTCAGTTTGCATCACCGATGGGAAGGCCAAGCTCCCTCAGTTGGCTGAGGATCCTTACCTTCTTACCTTATCATCGAAGGTGTCGTTACAGAAAGTAAAGTTGGGTTATGCATAAATTTAAGTTTTGACAGAAAGTAGTGCTGCAAGTTAGAGCTATACTCTTTACATATATATATATTAGTAGCCACCTGATTACTCCCATATAAATCCCTAGGGCTTTGCGTTCTAAGCACCATTCTTAACGAATCCAACGTACCTTGTAAATTCATTTGTTAAGCAAGTTTTTATCCTGAAACATTTTTAAGAGCTGCTGTGGTGTAAGAGTAAACCTACAGCTTTGATACCAGCTGTGGCAGAACCGCCTAAATTATTCCGACTCAAGTGCGCTAGTCATCGCTATACAGCCGATACTAACTCAACGCACTTCAAACGGAACAACCCATTGGTCTATCGGGTCTCCGCCTGATGCAACCACGGTTCAACAGGATCGAAGTAGGTTTACCTCGCGCGAAGGCGAGTTTACAATCACATCACAGCTCACCAACTTTTAATTTATAGAATATTGAACATTATTACAAACCGTTTCAAACTTAAGTATACTTATACAAACATTGTTTCGAACGACAAGCTAAACAGCTTGTCCAGGTTCACAGCGGAAGAGAAATTTACGCGCGACTACACACGTCGTGGAGGTTGACACCACACTCAGCCCGAAGTATGACGTCATTCAGGAGGGTCACTGCCAGCCGGGGACGGATCCCACTCCACGGATCAGCCAAACGGAACAGAAGTTGGCCATGCGGAACTATCCGTGGGGTTTTCAAAGGTCATACCTGAAAAATAGACTAGCAAGACTGAGTATACTAATACTCAGCAAGACTTAACCGCTTCATGGTATACTTAGCCATGTAACTAGACTCATGAAGGCTTGAAATGGTTCTGGGTTTAATTTCAGCAGAAAAGCAACAAAGAGTATGATCTAACTTTCATATTTTAGCTTTCAGATTCTAGTTTCATTAACCATTCTAGGTAAGCACCTATACTAGACAAATAGGGTAGAGATTAACATCCATCCAGATTATTCCATGATGGTTACTGTTCTTACTCTATGTGGCAGAAGGAATAAGCAGTCTCAATCTCCGCGAGAAACGGACGATTCTGAATCGAATTTCCAAACCTTGCAAGGCAAATCTAACTCACACGCTTGGAACACCCAATGATCATTCCGAAGCAACCGTTTGCCTTTCATTCCGACTCGTGGAACAGGGCCACCACAAGCGACTGTAGGACCGTACGCACATCCAATGTGCAGGACGTACGTCTGTAGCGCGACTACATGACTGTACTCCTGTCCGCTTTGCGGAACGTACTCCCGCACGTCGGTATGTGAGAAAAACCAAATTATGAGTGGTGGGAGGTATGTCCACTCCTTGGGCCGATTGGTTACTAGGCTTACCGCTTTACCATATTTCACAGCATGTGGCTAGTACTTTCAAATGCTTAGCCACCACTACCACACACTGCGACCTTATCAACTTTTATCAACACAGACGGGGTAACCTTCCGAGTCATGATACTGCACATGACCCCGTCCATCATCCTTATAGTGATTGCAGAATAGTAAACATTCAACTCCTATATCGCGCGAGTGACAGGAAATCACTTGACTTCTACCGGTCCTATTAGCAAAGCATCTATCCGATAAGGACTCAAGCACAATATATAGGTTCCTAGTATCAATGCATCTAGGGTTCCATTTCAACTCCTAGACTTAATGCAAGATATAACATATACATATAGGATTGCATAAATGTAGTAATTTGAAATACTGGGTTATGCACCGGGGCTTGCCTTCTTGAGCGGGGCTGGGGGCAGAAGTGTCAAAGATTTCCGAACTTTAGTTCGGAGCTTCAGTTAGAGTCTCGACAACGCTCACTGGGTCTTCAGAAAACCCTTGCTCAGTTTCCGGGACTAGCTCATAGTCTCCGTCGTTGAGTGTCGTTGACTCTACATGATATGCAATAATTTGATTTAGAAGGTTCTCGAGTTAAGAGTTCTATTTCACAATAAAGTTGCAATCCAACAGATTAATTCACATAAATTCATAAAGCAAGAGATTTAAATATAAACTTATTATTGGTATCCTAATTCAATTATCCCAATTAGTTGAATTAATTGAATTAGGTTAACAAGTTTGATTTTTAATTTGAAATTCATAAAGGCTATGGCCTTGAATATTTGTGGATAAGCTTATTCCTAGTGGATAATCTTACTATGAATTTTTCATAATTTTCCGAAAATAGACACTAGGGTATTTGAATTTAGTTCAAATGTTAGGTTTAAATTGAAATCTTAGGTAAAACATTGTTGTAAATCCCTAACATATTCACTATTGACTACTCTATTGTAGATCATCACATGGTAAAAAGATCTATGTATAAAAACCTTAACAACAGGCTTAATTAAATCTAAACTCTTTCAAGCTTGATTTGCATAAGTTTAAATTAACTTAAGCTAGAGTTCAGTACATTAGTTGAAAATTGCACACAAGCTCACTCATAACATTACCAGGTTACACACCAAAAATTACACTAAATAGATCTAGCATGCAAAAGTTATGCTCAAACTACCCTTTTGTTAAACTTTAAAATAACTCAAAAAGCATTTAGTTTTAAACCAAACTTTAGTAACAAAAGTAGTCGAGTTCAACTTCTAGAGTACAACAAAACTGGTTTGACAATTTTTGGAATTTTCTATGTATTCCTATGGATTTTACAAGTGGGCTGATTTGAATTAGAGAGGGGGTACTGCTTTCCTACAGATAGGCCCTTGGAAACATTTGAATTGTTACAAATAGGTCATTGGCCGGGTGTTACAGATGGGGCAGATCGACAGCGACCAAATCCGGCGAGGGGGCTCACCAGCGGCGAGGGGCGAGTGAGGGGAAATGTTCAGGGACTCACAGCGGTCTCGGGGGTGGCCGGTGTCGGGGAAGAGAGGGGCCGAGGTGGCGTAACGACGACGAACAGGGGCGGGCGGCAGAGGTCCGTGGGATGTCGTCGACGTTCCGGTGACCGGAGGGCAGGAGTGCGGCGGGGAAGTGGCTAGACAGCTTCCACGTGATGATGTGGTGCTGGTGGTGTGCTTGGTCGGGGCTAGGGAGCAGTGGATCGCCGGGACGACGGCAAGGCCGAGCGGCGGCGGGAGCTCGAGCTCACTGGCGTAGCGGTCCGATCGTTCTGGTGCAGGAGAGCGAAATTGGGCGGGTTGGTGAGCTTCAGTGGGTGACGGGGATGCTGTTTGTGCACTGGATCAGGGGGGGGAAACGGCGTGGGCGGCTGACGACGGCGGCCAGAGGTTGCGGCGGAGGTCCGGTGAGGTGCGGTGGTCGGGAAAGGAAATGGCAATGGGAATGTGGGTGCGGGAACGTAAGAGGGAGTGCATTGGGAGCTCCAGGATGCACTTCAAGTTGAGGAGAGGGCACAACGAGCGAGAGCTGGTGCTGGCGGCCGGCGGCATGCGTGGCGGCCGCGGGCGGAGCTCGGGCAGAGGCGGGGGCAGCATGGCGCGTGCAGGAGAAGACAGCGGGGAGAACTAGAGCGGCGGTCGATCGGGGAGCGACGCGTGGGGGCTGCCAGGAACAGGAGGTGACGCTGGTCGGGCTGCAACGACGGCGAGCAGCGGCGGAGAGCAGTTCGGGCGGGTGGCAGAGCGGCGTGGCAAGGCGAGGAGAGGGCCAGCGTGGGGTGGGGATCGGCGGCGCAGACGCTAGGGCGGCACGTGGCGCAGCTTAGAGCGGCGCGGAGGCGGCAGGTGCGCAGCACATGGCCGGCGAGGGCGGCGGGGCGTCGGGCGCAGAGAAACAGAGGAGCCGAGGGCTGGGGGTAGACGAAGGGGACCTGTTTGCAATTTCCTAAAAATGCAGGGACCCCGCTGTAAAGCCTAGATAACTTTCAAACCATAGCTCAAATGAAAATGTGTCCAAAAGCAAAAGTGTAGGGTTCAACAAGATTTACAACTTTGCTTTAAGGTTCAGTTGCAAAAGAGCTAAGGATTTGAAACTAACATAAAACTTGGCAAAGTTTTAAACTTTAATTAAATCCTATTTAAAAACTACACTACACTTGCATCCTTTGAGTAGTTTCACCTATATTTGCAATTGAAAAGCAAGTTCTTGACTTTTGCAAAACAACCTCTATATATTTTGATTTTTACCTCCCCTTCTCACCCTTTCAACACTTAAGGACCTAATTTTTTTTCAGAATTACATAAATATCCTTTTTCCCTTTGCATTCAAATTTGAACACACATACACAATATCAAACATGCACACTTTATACTAGAATTTAGTGTGTTTATAATCCTAATACCTGAATGTCACAAGAATGACATAAGCTCTAAGCATGTCTTCAAGTATTTGATTTACTCTCTAAGTTTGCCCATCCGTTTGAGGATGGTAAGCTAAGCTTCGAATCAGTTTGGTGCCAAAAGAAGCTTGTAAGTGCTCCCAAAAACATGCTACGAATTTAGCACCAAGATCTGAAATAATTGTCTTGGGTGTTCCATGTAGGCAAACGATGCCATCGAGGTAAATCTCGGCATATTTCTTGGCGGCGAAGGTAGTGTGTACCGGAATAAAATTTGCCGTTTGTGTGAGTCTATCCATGATAACCCATATGGAATAGTGCTTTTAGGAGGTATTGGGATTTCCAACAATAAAATCCATACTTACGTCTTCCCATTTCCATGATGTTATAGGCAAGGGTTGAAGTGTACCGGCTACTTTCAAGTGGCTAGCCTTAACCCTCTGATATGTGTCATATTCCGAGACATACTTGGCAATTTCCCTTTTTATTCTAGTCCACTAAAAGTTTTCCCTAAGATCTTGATACATTTTGCTACTACCCGGGTGAATAGAGAACTTGGAAAGATGTGCCTCGTCAAGAATTTATTTTTGGAGCTCATGATTCTTTAGAACCACTATGCAAGATTCAAACCATAGAACTCCATTCTTGTCTTGGCGAAAACATTTATATTTCTCTTCCCCTTGGGAAAGCTTTTGCTTGATGATCTTTACTCCCTCATCATTTAATTGGGCCATGATGATTTGATCATGAAGGATTGGTTCAATAGAGGGGAATCATTTCTAGATTGAGCTTCCCCATCTCATGACAAAGTGTTTCATTATAGAGTTTCACAGTTAAGCAATGGCAATGAGATTTGTGACTGAGTGAATCTGCTACTACACTAGCTTTGCCTGGGTGATAATGCACCTCGAGATCATAATCTTTGATTAACTCCAACCATCTTCTTTGTCTCAAATTCAGATCAGCTTGGGTGAAGATATATCTGGGATTTTTGTGATCTGTGTACATATTGCAATGAATGCCCATAAGATAGTGTCTCTATATCTTTAGAGCATGAATGACAGCTGCTAGCTCGAGATCATGTGTTGGATAATTCTGTTCATGAGGTTGAAGAGCTCGTGAAGCATAGGCAATGACTCGATTGTCTTTCATAAGCACAAAACCAAGACCAGTACCAGATGCATTGCAATAAACATCGAATGGATTGGTGTTTATCAGGTTGAGCTAAGACTGGGGCTGTAGTCAAGTGTTCCCGAAGAGTGTGGAAAGCTTTTTCACAATTCTGGCTCCACACAAATTTTACTCCGTTCTTCAATAGTTCAGCCATAGGCTTAGCAATTCTGGAAAAGTCCGGAATAAAGCGGCGAAATAACCAGCTAAACCAAGAAAACTGCAAATCTGATGGACAGAGGTGGGAGGTTTCCTATCCATCACCTCTTGTACTTTGCTAGGATCAACGGCTATGCCTTCGCTAGAAATAGTGTGGCCCAAAAAATTTACACTATCCAGCTAGAATTCATAGTTGGAAAAGTTAGCATAGAGCTAATGGTCTCTGAGATGTTAAAGAATAATGCGTAGGTGCTCTGCATGCTCTTCTTCATTTTGGAATATATCAGGATGTCGTCAATGAAGAACACAATGAACTTGTCAAGTTCGGGCATGAACTTCTTCTAATGATGGCCAGAGCGAAACTCAATTTTTGAGAAGACTCTAGCTCCCACTAATTGATCGAAGAGAACATCAATGCCAAGAAGTGAATATTTATTTTTGATTGTCACCATAGTGAGAGGTTGGTAGTCCACACATAGCCTCAAACTATCATCCTTCTTCTTCACAAATAGGGCTGGGCAACCCAAAGGTGATGCACTAGGATGAATGAAGCTTTTGTCTAGAAGTTCTCGAAGTTGTATTTTCAGTTCGGCCAACTTCTTGGGTGTCATTCTATAGGGTCTTTGTGAGATAGGTGCAGTGCCTGGCTGCAGTTCGATAATGAACTCAATGACTCTATCCAGTGGCATTCCTAGCAAGTCATCCGGGAAAATATCGGCGAGCTCGCATCACTGGAATATCTTCTAGTCTGACTCCTTCCATCATGAAAGCATAGGAATTTATGCATTCCCTAGAAGGTAGGTAAAGAGTAGTGGCTCTGTGAGTGGGTGAGTTTATTTCCACAGCTCGGGAAAAAATATCTAATGTAAACCCGTGCAGAGCCATCCAATTCATCCCCAAAATAATGTCCTTGCCTTCAAGTGCCAAATGGATAAGGTTGGTTTTACTACCCAACTTGATCGGTACATCCCTTATGACTTGGTTGGAAGAAATTTTACCACCGGTGTTGATATCATGTATGATCCTTTTGTGTGATAAAAATTCAATCCCAATTTTGCACCAAATTTTGCACTAATAAAACTATGGGATGCACCAAAATCAAATAATATAACTGTAGGCTTGTGGTGGGTAGAGAAGGTACCCGACATCGCTGGTGCACCCTCGGGAAGCTCGGCATGTGTGGTGAAATTGATCCTTCCTTGCCTGGTCTGATCAATCTGTCTTTTGCTCTTGTTCTTATTGTTTTGGCTAGAACCCTGACCATGATTTGGCTATCGGGCCTGGGTGCAGTCTTGAGCAAAGTGGTTAGGACTCCCACAAATGAAGCAACATTTTGTTTTTCTCGGACCACCAGGCTATTTGTTACCTAAGGATGTGATTACTGGCATACCTACTGAGCTTTTCTTGGGTGTGGTGCATCTGGCATGGTCCATCTTTTCCTGAACAGGCGAGTGAGTTCTTTCTCTTATGACTGTGTTGGCGTTAGTTCTGGTTTGCCTTCTACCACGTGGAATGAATTCCGTGCATGAAATTTCCCATCCACTTAAGTCTCCATCACAGGTGTTGTGCTTGAGAGTCTGACACTCTACTTGGGGATCCTTAAGTTCCATCGGAAGTCATGATAGTGGCATTCGGGAATCCGAGTAAACATCCCTTGCCTCCTTTATTTCCTCATTGAGCTCTTGATAGCCCGCAACCTGAGGTTGGTGGACATTGCGGCCACCCCGTTGATGGTGTTGCTGCTGCAGGAATTGATGTTGCTTGCTACCCTTGAACAAGCTGGCGGAGCAACTCGGTCTGGGCGGCCATTACTTCAGCCATGTTGGGCGGTGTTGGCGGTTGCTGCGGTTGTCCGCTACCACTAGCACCAAAACCGCTCGGGGTGTTGCGGGCCCCTTGAACCATCTGCCATGTGCAAATTTTTCATTAATTCGGGAATCCACAATACCTCCAAGGCTGAGTGTCATAAGTGCGGAAGATTTAGAACTCAAGCACTCAAAGATAAACTATTGGTAGAATATTGCTGGTTGCAAGAAAATTCGTAATCCCAGTCTGTTCATCCAAATCCTTACAAATTTTGGCAGTGACTAGGAAATTTAGTGGCCTACAACTTTGGTATTCAAATACACCTCCGACTACTACATCTCCGACTACTTCGACTACATTTCTGACTACTACAACTACATCTCTGACTGCTACGGCTACATCATCGACTACTTCGACTACGTCTCCGACTACATCGACTACGTCTCCGACTACATCGACTACTACTATGACTTCTTTGACTACTATGACTTCTTTGACTACATCTCCGACTGCTTCAACTATATCTCCAACTACTATGACTACATCTTTGACCATATTGCAACTTTGACTACTTCGGCTGCATCTCCAACTGCTTCAACTATTTCACTGACTACTATGACTACGTCTCCCACTACTTCAGTTACACCTCCGACTACTACGACTACATATTCGACTCCTTGGACTACATCTATGACTGCTTCAACTACACCTCCAACTACTGCGACTTCATCTTCGACTACTTCAACTACAACTCCGATTGCTTCAACGACATCTCTGATTGCTTCTCTGTTTTGGCAGTTTTTTATTTACAGAGAGCTAGTATTTTGATTACCAAGGAAAATCTACTCAGCCAAAAATTTCCAAATTTGAACAGTAGCTGATTGAGTAAGTTTGCAACGAGTTTGATGTTGAACACTTCTGCAGAAAACTTCAATAAGAAGGTCTAAGGATTTATTTGTAACAGCAGTGCTCAAAACAGGTAGAAAGCTGAGGTGTGGAAGTTTCTAGTGTTGCCCACTGAGTACTAGTCCAAAAATTCTCAAAATTTAGCAGTAGAAAGGGGTGGGAAAAATTTGAATCAACTTTCCCTGTTGAGCTTTTCTTTATATAAGATCATTTCCTAATCCTAATTAATTCATCTATCTAGATATGGCAGAAAAAGATAGATTTCTAGATAGCCCTTAAGTGAGGGCTCAAACATGCTCTAGTGCAACTTACTCCCTTATAAACCCAGGACAACGTTTCATTCAATTTTCATGTATGATCATGATGCATGCACGTCCTATTCATCCTCACAAAGAAAAACAATTGCCAAATAGCGTTGGTCTTACGTGGTTAATTTTGGTGGCATACATAATACGTCTCTCCTTGTAACACCCCAATTTTCAAATTAGGAACTTAAATAAATTTTGCTAGATTCTTTTTAGGATCCCTAAGGTTTTATTTCAAATTCTTTTGATTTTAGAGCATTTACCGTGAATTAACAATAATTTACTTAACCATAAAAAGATATATAAGGAAATATAGGTCTTGTGCTTATCATGCTGCATTGCATTATTTTATTGCTTGTTTTCCATTTGTATTTAAATTTTAAATTCAAATTCAAATGCATTTAAATGCATTTCTTTTTCTCCCTCTCTTTCTCTTTTGGCCCGGCCCATTTCCTTCTTTTCCTCCCTTTTTTTTACCGCACGGCCCAGCCCAGCCAAGTCCACCCCCTCTCCTCTCCCTTCTCTCACTCGCTGTCAGGCGGGCCCCGCCTGTCGGGCTCATCTCCTACCTCGAGCCAGACTCTGGTTTGAACCCGAGTCCGACTGAGGCGCGACGCGCCGTCCTGCCCTAGGCGCGCACGCCATGGGCCCCGGCCCTTGCCCCTATTTAAGGCGCCGCCCCGCACCCGTGGAGCCCATCAAAGCTGCAGGCATGGCCCCTCGCCTCGTAGCCCTAGCCCGCACCGCCGCCTTCACCGCCCGAGCTTGACCGCCCCGTCACCCCAACATTCCACCGCCCCTTCCCGACGGCAAGCCACCGTCGAAGCTCCGCTTCGTGGTAAGGATCACCGCCTACCCTTTTAACTCCGTTTTAACTCCGTTGTGACACTCAGGTATTTAGTGTTGTCACACCCTAAATTTAAGTATGGTGTTATGTGCAATAAGTGGTAAAAGTGTGTTTGAAAAATTAAATGCTAAGAGAAAAGGATTATTTATATAATTATATTTTAATTAAGGTCCTTTTATGCTAAAGGGGTGAACATGGAGGGTAGAATTCAAATGTATGAGGGTTATTTTGCAAAAGTCAAAAACTTGTTTAAATCGCAAAAGTAGGTGAAACTACCCTTTGGATATAAAAGTGGTGTAATTTTAAAATAGGATTTATGCAAAGTTTAGAAATCTTGTTAAATTTCAAATTAGTTGCAAATCCTTAGCTCTTCCATGGATGAACCTTAAAGCAAAGTTGTACATTTTGAACAACCATACACTTTTGCTTTTGGGCCCATCTCCATTTGAGCACTGGTTGGAAAGTTATCTATGCTTTACAGAAGGGTCCCTGCCTTTTTCTGATTTTGCGTTTAGATCCTCCATCGTCTTCCTCGGGTCCCCGATCTCCTCTGTTCCTCTGCGCGCGCGTGACCGCCGCCGCCGGTCGCTTCCCGAGCTTCTGCAGCGCTGCGCCGCCCGTCCACGTGTCACCCCATCCTCCTCCCACCGCCCGTGCTTCCTCCGCTGTTCTCCCCTCGCCTTGCCACGTCGCACCGCCGAGGCCGAACGGCCGCCAAGCATGCCCGGAGGACACGCCGGCGCCGCCCGCTGTCTTGAACTCCACCCGTGACTGCCCTCTCTCTCCCATCAGCTGAGCCGTGCTATCCCCTTCAAAGCCGACCCGAACCCCACCTTCCCTCGCCTGTTTCCACTTCTTCCACCTTACGCCACCGAAGTCCGCCCGTGCTTCCTCGCCGGAATTCGCCGTGACCCCTTCACCCTGTCCAAATCCCCTCGGCCTACCACTTCCCCACCTCCTCCACTAGCCCTCCGACCTGATCCGGTCCAACCCCTGGCCCCCCTTTGCCGGAATCGCCCCCACCCCGAGCCGCCTCTCACCGGAGCCGCCTGAGCTCGACCTCACCGTCGACAACCCGCTTCCACCGCTTCTTCGGCAAATTCAAGTACGGGAATCGCATCCCCATCTCCCCCTGGTGCTCGTGCACGCTTTAGATCCCCATGTTCGCCGGCCCTTCACCGGGAACGGCGATGCGCCGCCACGGCTGCCGCACCTCCCCGTCGCCGGTCGTGTTCCACCGTCGCCAGTCGTGCACCTCCCCTCCCATACAGCTCTCTGGGTCCCGTAGACCCTACCCGACCAGCCCCACCCCGCCGGTGACCTCGCCGCTGGCGAGAACACGCCGGGGCCGAACTGCCAGCCGCCGTCGGGGCCTGGCAGGGGTATAAGTGCAAGAGTTTTTAGTGTCCTAGGACCCAGGCGCAAATATACCGAGGACCCCCCCCCCCTAAGTGATTGTTATTTCATGTGTGTAGAGCAACTGCCTTGTAAAATTCATAGAAAATTGTAGAAAAATCCAAAATTTGCAAAAAACTAATTTTGTTGAAAACTAGATTTCAAACCCTACAACTTTTATTAATGAAGTTTAGTTTGAAACTAAATATTTTTGAATCTATTTTAAACTTAGGTTTAAAAGGTATTTTGTACATAACTTCTACATATTAGCTTTGTTTCTTGTGATTTTTGATATGTAACTTCTATAGGTCATGTGTGAACTTGTGTTGAAGTTTCAAACCTAGTACTATTGTGTAATTTAAATTCTTTTGAATTTGGGTAATTCAAATTTGAGATGATTTGAAATTAACTAAGCATATTCCTTAGGCTTAATTAGTTAGATCTTTTTGTCATAATTTAATGTGTTGATAATTAATCTATATTTAAATTCTCAAGACTTTATAATTCTATTTACCTCAGTTTTGAGTTTAAAATTTGAATTCAAATTCAAATATTCTAGTTCCTGTTTTCCATAAATCCAATACTATAATCATGACTTAAATATGAATGATAATTCAAGACTAAACCCCCTTGTTTCATGAGTTCATGTGTATTAATTATTGGATTGCAACTTTATCATGAAATAAAATCTTTAACTCAAACACCATCTCAAATAAATTGTTGCATATCATGTAGAATCAACAACACTCGACGACGGAGACTATGAGTTGGTCTTGGGACAAGACCAAGGGTTTTCTGAAGACCCGATAAACGTCGCCGAGGATCTAACTGAAGCCCCGAACCAAAGTTCGGAAGTCTCTGATATTTCTGCCCCCAACCCCACTCAAGAAGGCAAGCCCCGATGCATATCCTAATATTTCAATTTATTAAAATTTCATTATTATGCTATATATCTTGCATTACGTCTAGGAGTCGAAATGAAACCCTAGTTGCATAAGATCTTAGGAATCCAATGTAATGTACCCGAGTCCTTATCACGTAGACGCTCTGCTAAATAAAGCCGGTAAAAGTCGAGTGATTTCGTATCACTCGCGTGACATAGGAGTTGCATGTTTACTATTTTGCAATCACTATAAGGATAATGGATAGGGTCAAGTGCGGTATCATGACCTGGAAGTCTACCCTGTCTGTTTTGACAAAAGTTGTTAAGGTCGCAGTGTGTGGTGTGGCAGAAACAACCTGAATTATACCGGCTCAAGTACGCAAGTCCACTCCAGAGGGCTCCAATGTACTTCAAACGGTATAATCCCTTGGCCTGTCGGGTAACGTCCCGATAAACCACCGATACAGGATCAAATAAGGTTACCTCACACGAAGGTGAGTCCAGAGATACAGTCACCATCATATTTTACATCACAGAGAATTACGTTACAAGAGTTTCCAACAGTAGTACGAAGTTTCAAGTTTAGAGAAAACATTACAAACTGTTAAAGTTATGGTTTTTGGCAGCGGAAAACATACGCGATGATTTACAACACATCGTTAAGACGGATGTCATGCTAAACCCGGGCACGACATCACTCGGTATCATCGGTGTTGGCCGGGGACGGATCCCATTCCACGGACCAACCATCTGGAAGAGCACAGGGCCAAGATAGGGGAAGAGTAGGGTCTTCAAAGACTTCACCTGAAAAACATATAACTAGCAAGACTGAGTATACTAATACTCAGCAAGGCTTACCCGGTCATGGTATACATAGCCATGTAACTAGACTTATGAAGGCTTTTAGCTTTGGGTAGAGTTTTCAGCTGAAAAGCATCAAAGAGTAGATCCTTAATGTCAACTTTTAGCTTTCAAGTTCTATGTGATTATTCATTCTAGATAGGCACCTATAGCTATTCAGGCATGGTAGAAACTTTAGCCAAACATCATCTTTGATAACCATAACATTGCTCTTGTTACTCTATGTGGTAAAGGGATCAAGCAGTCTCAATCTTCGTGAGAAGCGGACGATTCTGAATCGAATTCAACCTTGCAAGGTAAACCTAACTCACACGCTTGGAACATCCAATGATGATTCCAAAGCAACCGTTTGCCTTTCATTCCGACTCGTGGACAGGTCCACCACAAGCGACTATGGGACCATACGCACTTCCAAAGTGCAGGACGTACGCCTGTAGGGCGACTACATGTCCGTACTCCTGGTTGCCCTTGCAACACGTATTCCCACACGTCGAACTAAGTAGCCAGAAGAAGCAAGACGAGTGGTGGGAGGTATGTCCACTCCTCGGGCTGATTGGTTACTAGGCTTACCGCTTACCATATTTCGCAGCATGTGGCTAGTACTTTCAAACGCTTAACCCGCACTACCACACACTGCGACCTTATCAAATTCAACAACACAGACGGGGTACCATCTTAACCATGATACCTCACAAAACTCCCGTCCGTCATCCTTATAGTGATAACAGGAATATAAACATTACAACTCCTATATCGCGCGAGTGATAGGAAATCACCCGACTTCTACCGGTCCTATGAGCATAGCAGCTAGTCGGACTCAAGTTCTAGTGTTCAGTACATCGGTTCCTAGAATTATGCAACTAGGGTATCTCATACAATTCCTATGAACGTAATGCATAGTTAGATATAAATAATATAGGTTGTAGTGTAAATAAAGTAGGTGTTATGTCCGGGGCTTGCCTTTACTGGTGGGACTGAAGTCAGGGATGTTAGTATTATTATCTTCCGAACTTTGGTTCGGGGCTTCCGATAATCCCTTGGTGACATTTCCTTGATCTTCAGAAATATCCTCTGCAGACTTCTGGAAGATCTCGTAGGTACCGTTGCAGAAGTAGTCGTATCTACAAGCAATGCAACATTACATTCAAAGTGTGCATATAAAACTATCTTACTTCACGATAAAGTTGCATTCCAACATTCACTTAACATATTACTCGTATAACAATCAAAAAGATCTGAAACTAAACTTAGACAGAGCTTTAGGGGGACAACTAATTAAAATGGGCTATTTGTTGAAGATTATAACAAAGCCGATTGGAAACAACAGGGGTTCAGTCGATAGAACTGGCAAAGGAGGGAGCTATCTACTTTGCCTTAGGAAATCGGCTGGTTTCCGTTTGAAAGAGAAATCGGCAGAAACGGTCTCTGTATATAAGCAGAAGAGGTTAGCCGATTTGAGTTCACCTGGGGTCAAATCGGCTGATATTGGTAGGAATGTTAAAGGTACGGTGCCTCAAGGATAGATCAAGGAAAGATCTTGCCGATTGGATTATCAGCATGTTTCTGGTCTATCCAATTGGTTGGTGCATTGGCCTTGGCCTTAGCCAAAGAGGATGCATCAGGTTTAGCCGATTGATGTGCTTTGGTTGTGTCTAACAGAGGCGTGTCTACTGTGCTATCTTACTGATCTAGGGTTGTGTACTTTGGTCTGGGTAGCCGATTGATAGGTGCACTTGTTTCCTAATTGATTGATGAAAGCATCGATTACTTTAGCAGAGGGGTGATTCCTAAAGCAGCTATGTCTTAACTGAGATGTGCTTAAGTGTTATCCTAGGTAACTAGGTGTGGTTGTATCAGCTCGATTACGTCAGTACAATAATCAATTGACGTACAGCTGATGGGGTCATCTAAACCAAACTCGCTATAAAAACTAAGTGGAATGGAACACTACATTTGGTCTAGGTTGATGGAACCACAAGTGCGGAACTAGACTGAAGAGGATGTGGTTGATGGGTTTGTGCCGACGAGGATATGTTTTACAGATGTGCAGTCGATTGGAGTCTGGTTGAGGGTATGTGACCGATAGGTACATAGCCGATTTCCTAGCCGATAAATCGACTGATAGAAGTGTGCGAATAAGGATAGGAAAACTAAGGGTTGATCGGCTATATTTGACCGATATGGAAAACATTTAGAATCGGCTTGGATCGGCCAATAGCAAGAATCTTAAGATCGTGTGTGCATCTCCAATGCATCGACGATGTGCAACCGATGTAGGACGGAACAAAAGAATTGTATCGGCAGTAGCCGATATTAGAAAGATATCAACCGTATCAGCTAACCAGCCGATGGTAGAAGCATATCAAAAGAAATGCATCGGCTGACAGCTGTTACACAGAAACATCATAGACTCCAAGGAAACGGATGCTGAGCGGCTGAGCTGATAGCCGACGATGAAGCATAGCTGCAGAGATGTATTAGCTAAGTAGCAGATACACACGAACTAACAAGGATCCTTATATGAAAAGGACCTTAAGGAAACAGCAATCAAAGCAAGGACAAAGTCTTGATGGCAGGGATATGAGCACTCGTGTAAAAGGATTAACTAAATGTCACATATCTCTACTTAAGACATACATCCTATGATTTATCTTTCAGCTATAACACATGCATACAATATAAGGTACAATAAAGCACTCATTTCCTAATATTTAACCTAGACCACAAATCAAAACTTTCAACTCAAGATCACAACATAAAACTTGTAGATTTTAACCGAAGGATTCAAACAAAACTGATTTTGTATTTTTATGAGTTTCCTACGAATTTCTATGAAATATAGAAGTTCACTGATTTGAAAATAAAGAAGGCTCTTGGAAATTTTACAGAGAACACCCTAGAACCTTCTAAATCAAAGCAATGAAGTCCCTGGTTGGGAAAAACAGAGAACAGGAAGATAACGACGATGTTCCGGCAAAAGGGGTCGCCGGCATTAGGAAGATTCAGTGAATCAGAGCAAACCTTGGGGTAGCTTTGGTTGTGAAGGAGAACGTGCGGAAAGTGAATTCCCGCGAAGAACAGGATCGGCGATGAGAAGTGCTCGACGGTGACGAGGTTCTGTGGGTGACGAAGAAGCTTGCTAGAGGATTGTAGTGGGTGGAGGATGGCCGGAGAGGTATTCCTCACGGTGATCCGTGGCGACGATAGTCGGCTTTGCCACGGCGACGATGTTCCGGCATACAGGGATTGAAGAGGCTCGATGGGGGTCCAGGAGCTTCTTCGAGGTGCTGTGGTCTTGCTCGGGCGATCAACAAGGGGTAGGAGCTGCTGGAAGTCGTGGATTTATGGGAGAAGTTGATAGAGCTGGATTGGTTCGCTATGCTGACTCCTTCGCGAACCTCAGGGTTCTCCTACTCACGGGTTGAACTTCCTCTACTCACGTACGTGTGCCCCTGAAACACGGCCGGCACACCCGCGTAGCTTCCTGCAGGACTGCCGCGCCTGGTTGCATCTCCTGCGCACTGTTTCTGTACTGCTCTCACACCACTGGCTCTTAACCTGCTCGCGCGTGGCCTGTTGCCTTGCACGTGCATTCGCCTGCGGAATTGAGCCGAGCCGGCCACCAGCAGAATACTCCTGCTCGCACTCACGAATGCGCCGATTCAATTCCGCTCGGACCTCCGGGTCCCGCCCTTTCCATCTGCTGTGACGCCATCAAGACCGGTCTACCATCGCTGCAGGTCTTGCGCTGCGCGTCGAACCCGCGCTGCGTTACTCCTGCCCCGACCGCCTTGCCGCTGCGCAGCTGCTCCTTCCAAATTCGCTGCGCTATAACTGCCGCCTTCGCTTCACCGCTTCTCCTTCCGGCTCGCTTCGCGATAACAGTAGCCGCATCATTATCCGTGGCCTCAGCCGCCCCACGCCGAGCACTCGACGTGGTCGAACCCTGGAAGGAAGCCCTGGACGTCATGCTGTTTGTAGACAAGCTGCTGCCGAACCCACCTCTGCTGCTCCTCTGCTCCCTTGCGCATGCTTCTGCCGCACGCATGTCCACTCCTCGCTACTCCTCCTCCTCTGCTGCCGGACCCGCGCTCGCCTCGGCCTTGCCGTACCTCAGCTCCATCCGTGCACGCCCGTGCCGCGTGCGTCCTTGGTCAGTGTCGCGTGTGTGCCACAATTGCTCGTCTGCACAGGAGGTCGCAGGGAAGTAGACCCAGGATATCGCCGCCGTTTGACCCCGGGTGCCCGCACCGACTCGCGCAGAAGCCCTTCACTGCCACGTCCTGCGCCGCCCGCGTGCCGTAGCTCCTCCCGCGCGTGCACGCCTGCGCGCTCCAGCCCTACACGCCGGGCCGCGCCGTGCCCGCACACGCGCTTGCACCGCGCGCTGCTCTGCTCCGCCGCCGCGCGCCTGCTCCACGCCTCCCGCGCGCCCCGCCAGCACTGCGCCGCCAGCTCCCGCGCACGCCCACGTCACGCGCGCTGCTCCCGCGCCGTCAGCGCTCCAGCGCTACGCTCCGCGCTCGCCAGTCCCAAGTGCCCGTGCCAGCGCCTACCGCGCCCGAGCCGAGCCGCCCCCATGTGCTGTCGCCCGAGCCGCAGCGCTGCGCACCTGGATCCACCCGCGCCGCTTGCGCTCTGCGCCGAGCTGCCCTGCGTCGCCGGCACCCAGCGCCTGCTCCAGCCCAGCCGAGCCACGCCGTTGCCTGGTGGAGGAGAGGGAGAGAGGAAGAAAAGAAGCACTTGGATGGAACTGCCACCGGTGGGGAAAGAAAAAGGGAACGACAGATAAAGAAGAACAGAGGAGAAGGAGAAATGGAGTTCTCCCAAGGACTTATGCGCAAATCTAGAAAACTGCAGGGACCTTTCTGTAAAGCATAATTTCTCATTAATCTAAATCCCTAATGATGAAATGCCCAAAATGAAAGTTGGAGAGTTTTTCAAACTCTACAACATTGCTTTAGGTCTCAAGTTCAAAAACTCAAAGCATACATTTTTACATATTAAATTTTGAAGAAAGGTTGGATTTGAATTAATTTTGTCCTAAAGGGTGTAATTTCATAATATTTAGGACCTAAATGCAAGCATTTATGACATGTCATGATGACTTGCACCTTTTTACAATTTAGCCCTGAGTAACTTTGAAAGTTACTTTGTAATTCAACTTCTTGCATAAAAGCACTTGTACTTTTATAAAATTACATAAATACCCTTATTTCCACAACTTTACCCAAAATTTTTACACACTTCAACACATACATTTCAAATGCAACTTTTGGATAAATACATATTTTTTACAGGAGATAAAGTAAGAAAAAGCATGTTTGCAAAACCACCCTTCACTTATTTTGAAGTTACCTCCTTTCCAATTACATTTTGCAAAAACAACCCTAGTTTTTCCATAATTACAAGAACACCCTTTTTACTTACACTTTAAATTTTCAAAAGCTTCACACAAACACACACAAACTTTACACTAACAAGCACATACTTCACACTAACCAAATATATGTCTAGCATTACAAGTACATGAACTGTCACATGTGGTAGTGGTGGCTAAGCGTTTGAAAGTACTAGCCACATGTCGCGAAATATGGTAAAGCGGTAAGCCTAGTGTGGCAGAACCAACCTGAATTATACCGGCTCAAGTACGCGAGTCCAATCCTGAGGGCTCCAACGTGCTTCAAACGGTATAATCCCTTGGCCTGTCGGGTAACGTCCCGATAAACCACCGATACTCAGGATCAAATAAGGTTACCTCACACGAAGGTGAGTCCAGAGATACAATCACCATCACAATTTACATAACAGGGGATTACATTACAAGAGTTTATAAAAGTAGTACAAAGTTTCAAACTTAGAGAAAACAATACAAACTATTTAAGCTAAGACCTTTAGCAGCGGAAAACATACGCGATGATCTATAGCACGTCGACAAGACGGATGTCATGCTAAGCCCAGGCACGACATCACTCGGTATCACCAATGTTGGCCGAGGACGGATTCCATTCCACGGACCAACCTTCTGGAAGAGCACAGGGCCAAGGCAGGGAAGAGTAGGGTCTTCACAGATGTCACCTGAAAAACATACAACTAGCAAGGCTGAGTATACTAATACTCAGCAAGGCTTACCCGGGATTGGGTATACTTTAGCCCATAACTAGACTCATGCAAGCATTGTAGAGGCTCTGGGTTTATTTTTAGCTGAAAAGCAACAAAGAGTATGAACTAATTTCAAGTTTTAGCTTTCATCTTCTAGTTGAGTATTTATTCTAGATTAGCACCTACACTAAACAAGCAAGGTAGTGATTATCATCCATCAAGATTATCCATCATTAGTTCCACTTTTTACTCAATGTGGTAAAAGGGATAAGCAGTCTCAAGCATCGTGAGAGGCGGACGATTCGAATCGAATTTAACCTTGCAAGGTAAACCTAACTCACACGCTCGGAGTACCGACAGGGTGTTCCAAGCAACCGTTTCCCTCATATTCCGGGTTATGGATCGGGGCCACCACAAGCGACTGCAGGACCGTACGCACACCCAATGTGTACAGGACATACGTCTGTAGCGCGACTACAAAACCCGTATTCCTGTCTGCCTTGCAGAACGTACTCCCACATGTCGGTGCGTGTAAACATAAAATAAAAGTCGAGTGGTGGGAGCGCGTCCATTTGCCGGGCCAATCGGGTACTAGGCTTACCGCTTACCATATTTCGCGGTATGTGGCTAGTACTTTCAAAAACTTAGCCACCACTACCACATGGATCGACCTTATCAACTTTTAACAAAATAGACAGGGTAAACTTCCAGGTCATGACACAGCACATGACCCTGTCCGTCATCCTTATAGTGATTGCAGAAATGTAAACATGCAATTCCTATGTCGCGCGAGTGACAGGAAATCACTCGACTTCTACCGGTCCTATTAGCGGAGCATCTATCCGATAAGGACTCGGAAGCATTACATTGGATTCCTAGGATTCATGCATCTAGGGTTTCACTTCAATTCCTAGACTTAATGCAAAATATAATATAGATAGACATAGATTGCAGTGTAAATAAAGTAGTGGGATATGTCCGGGGCTTGCCTTTACTGGTGGGTCTGAAGTCAGAAATGTTAACATCTTCCGAACTTTGGTTCGGGGCTTGCGATATCCCTTGGTGACATTCACCTGGTCTTTAGAAACATCCTCTGTAGACTTCGGGGAGATCTCGCAGGTACCGTTGCCGAACGTAGTCGTATCTACATGCAATGCAACATTTCATTCAAATGTGCACACAAAACTATTCTATTTCACAACAAAGTTGCAATTCAACACTCATTTAACAAGCTACTCACACAACAATCAAAAGAGATCTGAAACTAAACTTAGGTGAAGTTTTAGGGAGACAACTAATCAGAATCAGCTACATGTTGAGGGTTACAACAGAGCTGATTGGAAACTTAGCCGATTGACGAGTGCATCGGGTTCCTAGGTGATCGATGAAATCATCGATTACCTTGGCAGAAGGATGATTCCTAAAGTAGTTGTCTTAACTGAGATGTGCTTAGGTGTTATTCTAGGTAACTAGGTGTGGTTATATCGACTCGATTACGTCAACACAACAATTGAGTGACGTATAGCCGATTGGAGTGTGGTTGAGGATATATGCCCGATAGATATAGATAGCCGATCTTTCAGTCGATAAATCGACTGATAGGAGTATGTAGATAAGGAAGTGGAAACTAAGGATTGATCGGCCGTGTTTGACCGATATGGAAAAGCAACCAAAATCGGCTTGGGTCGGCCGATGGCAAGAATCTTAAGGTCGTGCGTGCAACTCCGATACATCGTCTAGGTGCAGCCGATGTGGGACAGAACAAAGGAATTGTATCGACAGTAGCCGATATAAGAAGGATAACAACCGTATCAGCTAACCAGCCGTTGGTAGAAACATATCAAAAGAAATGTATCGGCTGACAGCTGTTACGCAGAAACATCATAGGCTCAAGAAAACTGATGCTTAGCGGCTGAACCAAAAGCTGATGTTGAAACGCAGTTGCAGAGATATATAAGCTAAGCAACAGATGCACATAAATTAACAAAGATCCTTATACGAAGAGAATCTTAAGGAAACGGCAATCAAAACAAGGATAACGTCTTAACGGTAAGGATATGAGCACTTCGTGGGAAAGGATTAACTAGATATCGCATATCTCTACTTATGACGTAACTTCTATAGCTTACACTTTAGCTATAATACAAGCATTCAATATAAAGCACAATAAAACATTCATTCCCTAGCATTTGACCTAGACCACACATCAAAGATCTCAACTCAAGATCATAACATAAAACTTGTAGAGTTTGACTTAGGGTTTCAAACAAAACTGATTTTACATTTTTATGAACTTCTTATGAAAATCTATGAAATGTAGAAGTTCATCGATTTGAAATAAAGAAAGCTTTGGAAATTTTATAAAGAACACCCTAGAACTTTCTAAAACGTAGCAATCAAGTCCCTGGTCCGGGAAAACAGATAACAGGATGTTAACGACGATATCCCAGCAAAGGAATCGCTGGCATTAAGAAGATTCAGAGAAACAGGGCAAACCTTGGGGTAATTTCGAATGTGGAGGAAGAATGGGCGGAAAGTGAATTCCCGCGGTGAATAAAATCGGTGATAAGATGAGCTCGGCGATGACGAGATTCCATGGTTGATGAAGAAGTTCGCCGGTCATGCGTTGTACGTCAAACTCGCGTCGCGTTGCTCCCGCCTCGACTTCCGTATAGATGAAGGGAGCTCGTCGTGCCTGGTTGCACCGCATCTCCTCCGAGCTCGTCACGCCCGACTACTGCCTTCACTCAGTAACTCCTCCTTTCTGACTCGCCGCGCCATAAATGCCTCTCCGCCTCCGCGAGGATCGAGGGAGCTCGCCGTGCGTGGCTCCTCTGAGCTCATCGCATCCGGTCGCCACCTCCACACATCATCGCTCTACACGTCGCCGCCCTGCATGGTTATTCTTCTTCCTCCTTCTTCCGTTGTTGGTCACGCGCTCGCTTCGGCTTTGCCGTGCCTTAGCCGCGCGCTGCTCTGCTCTGCCGCGCACGTGTTGCTCCACCCATGCGCTCGCATCTGCACACCGTCGCAACATCCGCCCGACGGCATTCTGCACCCTTGGCGCCTTGCTCAACAACAGGACCCTCGCGTTCTCCAGCACCACGCGTATCCGTATTTCGTCGAACACCTGAGCTGCGTTCTCGATACGGTCGTTCCTGCATTTCGCGTAACAACTTTCCACCGCTACACCTCCTGCGCGTGCCGTTGCTCGGCACGTTGCACTCCAGCATCATCTGCTCGTGCCCATGGGCCTGCTCTGCTCCGGTCGCCCAACAACTGCCCACACCGCCAACTCCCGCACGTCGCCGCGCGCACGCTCGCGCCACTCGCTCGGTGCCGCCCACGTTTCTGCCGCTCCAGCGCCTACACCGGCTCTCCAGCACGCGAGCTCCTGCACCGCCTGAACCATGCCGCTCCAGCTCCCGTGCTCGACTGACGCCAACTCGCCAACATCACGTCGCATCAACTCACGCTTGAGCCGTTCGCGCGTTTTGCTCCGCCAGTGCTCCTCCCAAGCCGCGCGCACCCACGGCCGCCTCGCTCTGGCGCCACCGCGCTCCCACGCCGGGCCGCCCAGCTCACGCACGCGTCGCCACGTCACCTGGATCCGCCACGCTGTGACCCACTGCTCGCCGCCGCTTCAGCTGTTCGGGTCACCAACGCCAGCCACCCGCACCCGCTGCTGCGCTCCAATCCCCGCAACGCACGCGCCGCCTGCTGGTCTGCCTCCTGCGCCGCACCCGGCCCCTCCGTGCACGCGCATTAGCGCCCGCTAGCGCCCGCGCCCGAGCCGCGACTGGCCTGAGTCGCCTGCCACCACCAGCGCCTCCCGCGCGCGTGGGCCGCTCGCCTGCCGCCGAGCCGAGCCGCCGCTCGCCCAGCACCTGCACCGAGCCACCGGGCGCCGGCCCCGCGCGCCCCGCCAGCGCGCGCCGCTTGCTCCCGCGCGCCGCGAACCGCCGCTGCGCCCGCTGGTCCGCACCGCGCTGCGCGCCGCCCGCACGCGCCCGCTACCGCGCCTCCTCGCGCAGCGCCGCCCTGCGCCTGGGCCCACGCCGCGCGCCGCCCCGGCTCGGCGCCCGCCGCTCGCCTGGGCCGCTCGTCCTGCCGCGCGCTGCCCCAGCACCGGCCTCCGCTCGCCAGCCGCCGCGCCGGCCCGCGGCTGGCCGCCCGAGCCGCGCGCGCTCGCGCGCACCCGCGCCGAGCCGCGCCGCCGGCCGCGCAGCGCCCCGCGTGGGGCCGCCTGCGCTGGCGCCCGCAGCTGCTTGGACCGGCCTCCCTCTGCCGCCCGAGACCAAGCGCCTGGCCAGCGCCTGCTGCTCCCTGTGCTGTTTGGTTGGAGGAGAGGAAGGGGAAAAACAGGAAGGGATAGAGATGGAGAAGAGGAAGGGAAAAAAAAGATTGAACAGAGCTGCTGCCGTGGAAAGGAGATAAGGCGCCAGAGATAAGGAAACAGAGGAGAAAGGGGATTGGTTTTCCCCAAGGGCTTATGCGTAAAAACAGAAAACTACGAGGGCCTGACTGTAAAATAAAATTTCCCGTTGATTTAAAACTCAAATGAAGAAATGCCCAAAATGAAAGTTGGAGAGTTTTTCAAACTCTACAACATTGCTTTAGGGCTCAAGTTCAAAAACTCAAAATTTACATTTTTACATGTGAATCTTTGAACAAAAGTCGGATTTGAATTGCTTTTGTCCTAGAAATGTAATTTATAAAATTTCAGGACCTAAATGCAAGCATTTATGACACGTCATAATGACGGGATAGACTCGTCATAATGGTTGGATAGACATGTCATGATGACTTGCATCTTTTACACTTTAGTCCTAAGTAAATTTGAAAGTTACTTTTGTAAATCGAACATTTGCATAAAAGGACTTGTACTTTTATAAAATTACACAAACACCCTTATTTTTACCATTTTACCCAAAATTTTTACATATTTCAACACACGCATTTCCAATGCAACTTTCGAGTAAATAAATATATATATATTTTTACAAAACATAAGGTAAGAAAAACATATTTGCAAAACCACCCTTTACTCATTTCAAAATTATCTTAATACAAATACATTTTACAAAAACAACCTTAGGTTTTTCTGTAATTACAAAAATACCCTTTTTACTTGCACTTTAAATTTTCAAAAGCTTCACATAAACACACATAAGCTTTATACAAACAAACACATATTTCACACTAACAAATTATATGCCTAGTTTACAAACACATGAACTGTCACACCTAGTACCTGAATGGCCCGGCAAATGGACATGTCTCCACCACTCGACTTTTATTTTATGTTTACATGCATCGACGTGTGGGTATGTGTTCTACAAGGCAGACAGGAGTACGATCATGTAGTCGCGCTACAGACGTATGTCCTGCACAATTGGTGTGTGTACGGTCCTGCAGTCGCTTGTGGTGGCCCTGATCCATAACCCGGAATATAAGGGAAATGGTTGCTTCAGAACGATCTTTGGATATTCCAAGCGTGCGAGTTAGGTTTACCCTTGCAAGGTTGAATTCGATTCAGAATCATCCGTTTCTCACGAAGATTGAGACTGCTTATTCCTTCTGCCACATAGAGTAAGAAGTGTAACTAATGATAGAACAATCTTGATGGATGATAATCTCTACCTTGCTTGCTTAGTGTAGGTGCTAACCTAGAATGAATAATCAACTAGAATTTGGAAGCTAAAATTTGAAAGTAGATCATACTCTTTGTTGCTTTTCAGCTGAAAATAAATCCAGAACCATTACAATGCCTTCATGAGTCTAGTTACGGGCTAAAATATACCCAATCTTGGGTAAGCCTTGCTGAGTATTAGATTACTCAGTCTTGCTAGTAACATTTTCAGGTATAATCTTCGAGAACCCCGCAGATAGTTCTGCGTGGCCAATTTCTTTTCCACATGGCTGGTCCGTGGAGTGGGATCCGTCCTCGGCTGGTAGTGACCCTCCTGGGTGACACCAGGCCTTGGGCTGAGCATGGTGTCAACCTTCGCGACGTGTGTAGTCGCGTGTTCTTTTCCTTTCGCTGTGAGCTTGGACAAGCTGTTCGGCTTGTCAGTTTAAACACTGTTTGTATAAGTTTTATTTTAAGTTGAACCAGGTTTGTAATAATACTTGTATATCTGTAAATTAAGTTGATGAGCGGTACTGTGATTGTAAACTCACCTTCGTGTGAGGTAAACCTGCTTCGATCCTGTGGAACCGTGGTTGTATCAGGCGGAGACCCAACAGACCAATGGATTGTTCCGTTTGAAGTGCGTTGAGTTGTTGTCGGCTATATAGCGATGACTAGCGCACTTGAACCGGAATAATTCAGGCGGTTCTGCCACAGCTGGTATCAGAGCTGTAGGTTTATCCTTACGATTGCAGTAGCTCTTACAAAGTGATTTCTGGATAAAATTTGTCCAACAAATGAGTTTACAATGTACGTTGGATCCGTTGAGGTTGGTATTTAGAACGCAAAGCCCTAGGGAAGTATATGGGAATTAACAGGTGGCTACTGGAATATCTATATACGGACAGATAGTTCTGACTTGCAGCACTACTTTCCGTCAAAACTTAAATTCATGCACAACCCAACCTTACTTCCTGTAAGGATCCTCAGCTAACTGGAGAGTTAGCCTTCCCGTCGGTGATGCGAACCGAACACTGTTTCTCAAGCAGTGGCCTACTTGAGATGCTGCCAATATATCAACTTAGGTTGATTATATTGGGAGTGTATGGTTCGGCGCAGGGTATGGCGATCGCTGTTCATACCCTCGCATTTTGCGGTACCCCCGTGAATACGTTGTTTCGATAACGTATGTTAACGTTGTCTGTACGGCGGTAATTATACAGATGCTGTTTCTATAGCGAACAGTACTGTTTGGGGACGCTTTCATGTCGTGCTGCCATGAAAGGTTCATGATATATATATATATATATGCGTTCTTTTGCAGGTACACTAACCACGATTAAGAGGTTAGGACAAGTAGGATTTATCGATTAGTTATTAGGGAGTGTCGTATGTGTTTTGCCACCGAAATTAACCGCGTAAGTCCGAACATATTCGACAGTTGTTTTTGGTTGTGAGGACGAGTAGTACGTCCATGCATAATCCGTTGTCAAACAAAAGAATGCAATGTATGTTTAATACTGTTAAGGATGAATGGTGTGTTGTTTGTCTCTGGAATGAGTAGATAGGGTTCTTATGGTAGTTTTAAGTTGGGTATCTTAAGTACCTTAGGCATCCATCTGATTTCCAGTCTTTGCTATTCTCAGAATTGATTATCTCGTTCCATTTATCTTGTGATTTCTCAGCAAGGTAAAAAGTCTCACCATTTGCATTCTTGTTGCAGATGGCAGCCCCTCCTAACATTTTTTGGGATCCGGCCGGGCATTTCCATACAGATGCCTTGCACTGGGAGGGTTTCCCTCGTCTTCTCTGGGAGTCATTGCGTTCGCTCCTTTATACTGAGCCTCCACAGTACGACGCAGTGGAATATCAGGAGGAGGGTGTTCGCCGACGTCGAGTTAGAATGACTATTCCTCAGCATCCCTTCCGTTCCCAATGGCAGCCTATTGAAGTTGATGTGATGGGCTATCGAATAGTGGACACCATGGAAGGAGCAGCACTAGAAGCCATTTATCTTTTCTGTAAGCAACATCCAAGCGAAGCTGCAGGACAGCCGATCGGTATATTTTCTACCACAGATCCCAAGGACCCAGAGTGGAACCTCAGAGTAGTCCCCGAAGGTCACAGGTTAGAAGGTTCCACGGAGGAAGCACTTCGGGGTACTATGCGGTTTATGGGTGTGCAGCAGCATTATCAACTGTTACTACATCGCGAGATGGGTCAGTTGATCAATACTGCGCGAAGTTACTATAGGGAGGCTGGTAGACAAGTCACCCAAGTTGATCAACTTCGAGCCTTAGTGATCGAGAAAGATGGGATCATCGCTGCTCGAAATGAGACTATTCATCACCGAGAAGACCAAATCAATGAGAGTGATGCGATAATCACCCAACGCAACACGATCATTGAGTTTCTTCAAGAACAGATCCACGACCTCATTCTCGAGGTTGATGATGCCCAAGCCCAGATCATCGAACTCCAACAGCAGCCAGCACCCCCTGCTGTGCCAGTCCCCGAAGAGGAAGAAGAAGATCCTGAAGAAATCGAAGGAGTCTCCGAGATCGATTCTGAGCACGGAGATCCTATTATCAGTCCCCATCATTCTTCTTCAGGCAGTCAGTCATCAGTGGGCAACTTTGATGACTTTTAGTTTGGTTTGAGTTAGTGATGTCTTAGCTATACTTGGTGTAGAAAAATGTGACATTGGCAGTGTGTAGTCTATCTAGATTTAGAACCACTTGTTGTATATGTGGCACGTGTACTTAGGCAATGGTTTGTAGTGACTAAAGTGCGCTGATGTAAGATGTAAGGACCACCAGTGTTTAAGTAGTAATCTAAATCTTGTGTTTTATTATCTTGCTCAATATCCTTGCATCTGATCTGAGTGGATTGAATGGAGCATATGAATTACATTTTTGTTTGATAGTTGTATATCATCTGAAATTGGAGTAAGGATATGGTTGATAATGGATATCTCCTTTGTTTCAGATGGTTGGAGCTACTGCGGAAGGATTCCGGGCAGATCAGGCTAGTGATTCTCAGCAACCACCACCGCCACCTCCAAATCTAGCCGAGGTTATGGCCCGACAAACAGAACTCCTCAACCAGCTTGTGCAGGCTCAGATGGGCCACTTCCATCAGCAATCCCGAGGCTAAGATGAACCCCTGTGGCAAGTTATCAAGACTTTCTCAGTACCCAACCTTCATTATTCCATAAGGCAGACAAGCCTTTGGACGCTGACGCTTGGCTTCGAACAATCGAATCTAAGTTTGCCCTATTGACTGCCCCATGTTCTGATGAGAATAAGGCGCTTTTTGCAGCCCAGCAACTCCGTGGCACAGCTCGTTTATGGTGGGATCATTATCATGCCATGCAGCCTGTTGGTCATGTCGTCACCTGGGACGAGTTTCGGACTGCGTTTCGAGCGCATCATATCCCCGAAGGACTCATTGAGCGAAAGCTCAATGAATTTCTGAACCTGACTCAGGAACCCGCACCGTCATGCAATACGCACAAGTTTTCAACCACTTGTGCCAATATGCGGGAGACCATGCGGACAATGATGCCCGCAAAAGAGATCGTTTTCGCTGAGGCCTAAATACCAAACTCAAAGAACGAGTAAATTTGATAAGGGCCGATAATTTCAATGAACTGGTCAACATGGCCATTACTCAGGAAGATTGGATCTCAGCCCACAGAGCCGAAAAGAAATGGAAGGCACCTACAGGGCCTGCAACTACGCAACCGTCAAGGTATCGGTTGGTCCCGAGTAATGCCCCTCGAGCCCCGCCTCGAGGCAATTTGCCTGGTAGATGGGTAGCTAGACCACCCCAACAGGCACGATTCAACCGACCACCGACACCACAATTTCAGCAACAACCATAGCAAGGTCCGTGGCCGAGCTTTCCGCCAGCCAACCAAGGAAACAGCAACTATCGTTGTTTCAACTGCGGAAGCCCATCCCATTTCATCAAGGATTGCCCTCAACCTAGGAAATCTTTCCAAGGGCAAACCTCCGGTCCAACCAGCAAGAGCAAGGGCAAGAGGCAGGTGGTCCAGGTCCGCCAAGGCAGGGTGAACCTCACCACACTCTCCGAACTCCCCGAAGGGACACCGATAATGACGGGTACATTTTCTATCAACCATCACCCCATTATTGTTATTTTTTATACTGGTGCCACCCATAGCTTTGTCAATGCAAAGTTTGGAACTAAAATAGGCCTAGATCTTTATCCTGTTAGTGGGGTATATATGATAATAACTCCTGGTGGTAGAATCTCCTCAAACCAAGTTTGTAGAAGCGTGCCAATTCAAATGGGTAAAAATCTGATGAGAACAGATTTACTATTACTAGACCTAGAAGGAATGGATGTTCTTTTAGGTATGAATTGGATGACCCAGCATCATGTGTCTTTAGATATCTCTTCTCGAACTGTGAAGATAGATTCACCTGAGTATGAACCTACTATTCTTTATCTTCCACAACAAAGCCACTTTAATCCGTGCACCTATGCTGCATCTGGGATCAAGTTGAAGGATATTCCTATTGTCCGTGAATATCCAGATGTCTTTCCAGATGATTTGCCTGGAATGCCCCCAGATAGAGATATTGAGTTTATCATAGAACTCCAACCTGGCACAGCCCCTATTTCTAAGAGATCTTACCGTATGCCTCCTAACGAGTTGGCCGAGTTAAAAATCCAACTCCAAGACCTCTTAGACAAGGGTTTCATTCATCCAAGTGCCTCACCAAGGGGTTGTCCAGCCTTATTTGTGAAAAAGAAAGACAACAGCTTAAGGCTATGTGTTGACTACCGTCCTCTCAATGCGGTAACTATCAAAAACAAGTATCCCTTACCCCGCATTGATATTCTTTTCGATCAGTTAGCCGGAGCTAAGGTATTCTCTAAGATTGATCTTCGTTCCGGCTATCATCAAATTAAGATCCGGCCCAGTGATATTCCAAAAACAGCTTTCTCCACTCGATATGGTCTATACGAGTATTTGGTCATGTCATTTGGTCTTACCAATGCTCCTGCCCATTTCATGTATCTCATGAATTCTGTCTTCATGCAAGAACTCGACAAATTTGTTGTGGTCTTTATTGATGACATTCTGATCTACTCTAAAAATCCAGAAGATCATGCCAAACACCTTCATGTCATTCTTCAATGACTAAGAGACCACCACTTATACGCCAAATTCTCCAAGTGCGAGTTTTGGTTAGAAACTATGAAATTTCTGGGCCATACCATCTCTAGTGATGGTATATCCATTGACCCCAGCAAAGTACAAGAAGTGATGGATTGGAAACCTCCAACCTCAGTCCATCAGATCCGTAGCTTTCTTGGTCTAGCTGGCTATTATCGTCGCTTCATTCCTGACTTCTCCAGAATAGCCAAACCTATGACCGAACTACTAAAGAAAGGTATCAAATTCTCTTGGGATCAAAAATGTGATGATGCATTCCACGCTCTCAGAAATCATCTTACTACTGCTCCAGTCTTAGCTCAACCAGATGTATCAAAACCTTTTGACATCTATTATGATGCATCAGGAACCGGACTTGGTTGTGTGCTTATGCAAAACAACCGAGTAATTGCATATGCATCACGAGCACTCAGGGTTCATGAACAGAACTACCCTACCCATGATCTTGAACTCGCAGCTGTTATTCATGCCTTGAAGATCTGGAGACATCATCTCATGGGTGCGAAGTGTCATATATACACCGATCACAAAAGCCTCAAGTATATCTTTACACAAGCAGATTTGAATATGAGGGAAAGGCGCTGGCTAGAACTTATCAAAGATTACGATTTGGAGGTACATTATCATCCAGGCAAGGCTAATGTCATTGCGGATGCACTCAGTCGTAAGGCACGTTGCTCTTGCTCATCTGCAGAAGCTTTCAATGAGACTCTCTGCTGGGAAATGAGAAAGCTTAATCTAGAAATCCTTCCTCAAGGTGACTTAAACCATCTCTCGGTTGAAGCCACACTTAAGGATAGCGTTGTTCTAGCTCAACAGCGCAATAAAGGAGTCGGAATTATTAAGCAGAAGATAACCCAAGGAGAAGGAAAGTATAAATGCTTCCGAGTAGATCCAAAAGGAGTTTTATGGTTCAACAAATGTATCGTTGTACCTAAAGACCATAAACTTCATAAACAAATAATGGACGAGGCCCACCTATCCAAATTTTCTATGCACCCTGGCAGTACGAAGATGTACCAGGATCTGAAATAGAACTTTTGGTGGACTCGTATGAAACGAGAAATTGCCAAGTACGTCTCCGAATGTGATGTCTGCCAAAGAGTCAAGGCCAGTCATTTGAAGACTGCTGGTATACTTCAACCTCTACCTATTCCCTCTTGGAAATGGGAGGATATCAGTATGGACTTTATTGTCAGTTTGCCCAATACTTCTCTGAGGCATGATTCTATTTGGGTAATCATTGATCGATTTACCAAAACTGCACATTTCCTTCCCGTACATACTACTTATAATGCCAAGAAGTATGCCGAGATTTACTTGGATCAAATTGTTCGTCTTCATGGAATACCTAAGACGGTCATTTCCGATTGTGGAGCGCAATTTATTGCTCAGTTCTGGGAGCAACTCCAAGATGCTCTTGGAACTAAGTTAATTCGAAGCTCCGCGTATCACCCTCAAACAGATGGACAGACAGAAAGAGTAAATCAGATCTTGGAAGATATGCTCAAAGCCTGTGTCCTCCAATATGATAAGAATTGGGATAAATGCCTACCACTAGCAGAATTCTTGTACAACAACAGCTATCAGACCAGTCTCAAAATGGCCCCGTTCGAAGCATTGTACGATCGCTGGTGCCGAACCCCTTTGAGTTGGTCACAAACCGGCGAACGTAAAATTTCTGGACCCGATCTAGTTATTGAAGCAGAGGATAAGGTAAAAGTTATACAAGATAATCTAAAGGCAGCCCAATCTCGGCAGAAAAGCTATGCTGATATACGAAGAAGAATATTACAGTTTCAAGTCGGAGACTTCGTATATCTTCGAGTATCTCCTACTCGAGGTATTCAAAGGTTCGGCGTAAAAGGGAAACTTGCTCCTCGATACATCGGACCCTTTGAAATCCTTGAAATCTGTGGACCCGTAGCTTACCGCCTTCAACTTCTTTTTTAGTTGGCAGCTGTTCATAACATCTTCCATGTATCCCAACTTAGAAAGTGTGTTAAAATTCCTACCGAGATCATCGATTCCCAAGCCATCGAAATCGAACCTGATCTGACTTATACAAAACATCCCCTTAGAGTGCTGGAAACCAAAGAAAGGAGCACTAGAAGGGAGACCATCAGAATGTACAAGATTCAGTGGAACCATCATACAGAAGAAGAAGCAACATGGGAAACTGAATCCTATCTTCAACACAATTTCCCAGATTTCCTTCAAGCCAACCTCCGGACTTAATCATTCAAATCTATTCTGTTTCGGAATCTCGGGACGAGATTCTTTTTAGGGGGGAAGGCTGTGACACTCAGGTAATTAGTGTTGTCATACCCTAAATTTAAGTATGGTGTTATGTTCAATAAGTGGTAAAAGTGTGTTTGAAAAATTAAATGCTAAGAGAAAAGGATTATTTATATAATTATATTTTAATTAAGGTCCTTTTATGCTAAAGGGGTGAATATGGAGGGTAGAATTCAAATGTATGAGGGTTATTTTGCAAAAGTCAAAAACTTGTGTTTAAATCGCAAAAGTAGGTGAAACTACCCTTTGGATATAAATGTGGTGTAATTTTAAAATAGGATTTATGCAAAGTTTAGAAATCTTGTTAAATTTCAAATTAGTTGCAAATCCTTAGCTCTTCCGTGGATGAACCTTAAAGCAAAGTTGTACATTTTGAAAAACCATACACTTTTGCTTTTGGGCCCATCTCCATTTGAGCACTGGTTGGAAAGTTATCTATGCTTTACAGAAGGGTCCCTGCCTTTTTCTGATTTTGCGTTTAGATCCTCCATCATCTTCCTCGGGTCCCCGATCTCCGCCGCCGGCCGCTTCCCGAGCTTCTGCAGCACTGCGCCGCCCATCCACGCGTCACCCCATCCTCCTCCCACCGCCCGTGCTGCCTCCGCTGTTCTCCCCTCGCCTTGCCACGTCGCACCGCCGAGGCCGAACGGCCGCCACGCATGCCCGGAGGACACGCCGGCGCCGCCCGCGTCTTGAGCTCCGCCCGTGACTGCCCTCTCTCCCATCAGCTGAGCCGTGCTATCCCCTTCAAAGCCGACCCGAACCCCACCTTCCCTCGCCTGTTTCCTCTTCTTCCTCCTTGCGCCACCAAAGTCCGCCCGTGCTTCCCGATCTCCTCCACTAGCCCTCCGACCTGATCTGGTCCAACCCTCGGCCCCCCTTCGCCGGAATCGCCCCCACCCCGAGCCGCCTCTCACCGGAGCCGCCCGAGCTCGACCTCACCGTCGACAACCCGCTTCCACCGCTTCTTCGGCAAATTCAAGTACGGGAATCGCATCCCCATCTCCCCCTGGTGCTCGTGCGCGCTTTAGATCCCCATGTTCGCCGGCCCTTCACTGGGAACGGCGACGCGCCGCCACGGCCGCCGCACCTCCCCGTCGCCGGTCGTGTTCCACCGACGCCTATCGTGCACCTCCCCTCCCATACAGCTCTCTGGGTCCCGTAGACCCTGCCCGACCAGCCCCTCCCCGCCGGTAACCTCGCCGTTGGCGAGAACGCGCCGGGGCCGAACGGCCGGCCGCCATCGGGGCCTGGCAGGGGCATAAGTGCAAGAGTTTTTAGTGTCCCAAGGACCCAGGCGCAAATATACCGAGGACCCCCACTAAGTGATTGTTATTTCATGTGTGTAGAGCAACTGCCTTGTAAAATTCGTAGAAAATTGTAGAAAAATCCAAAATTTGCAAAAAACTAATTTTGTTGAAAACTAGATTTCAAACCCTACAACTTTTATTAATGAAGTTTAGTTTGAAACTAAATATTTTTGAATCTATTTTAAACTTAGGGTTAAAAGGTATTTTGTACATAACTTCTACATATTAGCTTTGTTTCTTGTGATTTTTGATATGTAACTTCTATAGGTCATGTGTGAACTTGTGTTGAAGTTTCAAACCTAGTACTGCTGTGTAATTTAAATTCTTTTGAATTTGGGTAATTCAAATTTGAGATGATTTGAAATTAACTAAGCATATTCCTTAGGCTTAATTAGTTAGATCTTTTTGTCATAATTTAATATGTTGATAATTAATCTATATTTAAATTCTCAAGACTTTATAATTCTATTTACCTCAGTTTTGAGTTTAAAATTTGAATTCAAATTCAAATGTTCTAGTTCCTGTTTTCCATAAATCCAATACTATAATCATGACTTAAATATGAATGATAATTCAAGACTAAACCCCCTTGTTTCATGAGTTCATGTGTATTAATTATTGGACTGCAACTTTATCGTGAAATAAAATCTTTAACTCAAACACCATCTCAAATAAATTGTTGCATATCATGTAGAATCAACGACGCTCGACGACGGAGACTATGAGTTGGTCTTGGAACAAGACCAAGGGTTTTCTGAAGACCCGATAAACATCGCCGAGGATCTAACTGAAGCCCCGAACCAAAGTTCGGTAAGTCTCTGATATTTCTGCCTCCAACCCCACTCAAGAAGGTAAGCCCCGATACATATCCTAATATTTCAATTTATTACAATTTCATTATTATGCTATATATCTTGCATTACGTCTAGGAGTCGAAATGAAACCCTAGTTGCATAAGATCTTAGGAATCCAATGTAATGTACCCGAGTCCTTATCGCGTAGACGCTCTGATAAATAGGGCCGGTAAAAGTCGAGTGATTTCCTGTCACTCGCGCGACATAGGAGTCGCATGTTTACTATTTTGCAATCACTATAAGGATAATGGACAGGGTCAAGTGCGGTATCATGACCTGGAAGTCTACCCTGTCTGTTTTGACAAAAGTTGTTAAGGTCGCAGTGTGTGGTAGTGGTGGCTAAGCGTTTGAAAGTACTAGCCACATGCCGTGAAATATGGTAAAGCGGTAAGCCTAGTACCTGAATGGCCTGGCAAATGGACATGTCTCCACCACTCGACTTTTATTTTATGTTTAAACGCACCAACGTGTGGATGTGCGTTCTGCAAGGCAGACATGAGTACGATCATGTAGTCGCGCTACAGACGTATGTCCTGCACAATTGGTGTGTGTACGGTCCTGCAGTCGCTTGTGGTGGCCCTGATCCATAACCCGGAATATAAGGGAAACGGTTGCTTCGGAACGATCTTTGGATATTCCAAGCATGTGAGTTAGGTTTACCCTTGCAAGGTTGAATTCGATTCAGAATCCTCCGTTTCTCACAAAGATTGAGACTGCTTATTCCTTCTGCCACATAGAGTAAGAAGTGTAACTAATGATAGAACAATCTTAATGGATGATAATCTCTACCTTGCTTGCTTAGTGTAGGTGCTAACCTAGAATGAATAATCAACTAGAATTTGGAAGCTAAATTTGAAAGTAGATCATACTCTTTGTTGCTTTTCAGCTGAAAATAAATCCAGAACCATTACAATGCCTTCATGAGTCTAGTTACGGGCTAAAGTATACCCAATCTCGGGTAAGCCTTGCTGAGTATTAGATTACTCAGTCTTGCTAGTAACATTTTCAGGTATAATCTTTGAGAACCCGGCAGATAGTTCTGCGTTGCCAACTTCTTTTCCACATGGCTGGTCCGTGGAGTGGGATCCGTCCCCAGCTGGTAGTGACCCTCCTGGGTGACACCAGGCCTAGGGCTGAGTATGGTGTCAACCTTCGCGACGTGTGTAGTCGCGTGTTCTTTTCCTTCCGCTGTGAGCTTGGACAAGCTATTCGGCTTGTCAGTTTAAACACTGTTTGTATAAGTTTTATTTTAAGTTGAACCAGGTTTGTAATAATACTTGTATATCTATAAATTAAGTTGATGAGCGGTACTGTGATTGTAAACTCACCTTCGTGTGAGGTAAACCTGCTTCGATCCTGTGGAACCATGGTTGTATCGGGCGGAGACCCGACAGACCAATGGATTGTTCCATTTGAAGTGCGTTGAGTTGTTGTCGGCTATATAGAGATGACTAGCGCACTTGACCGGAATAATTCAGGCGGTTCTGCCACATCCGTTTTCATTAATTCTCGCGCTCACACGACCATTGCGACGTATACAGTTTATAACGTTGTTTTGCTCTGTTTATATTGTTTGGTGTACTATTTCTTATTTACTGTACTTGTTTGTTTGTATGTACTTATGTGTTGCAATAGACGGTGCGCAGTTCAAGGGTCCGCAAGCGCAAGGCTTTGAAGATGTCCCTGAGCAGCAGCAGTACTTTGACGAAGGCAAGTAGTCCTTGATCATATTCCGGTCCTAATAACTTTCTAAATACACACATTTACTTTATATGCATGCATGTATCTATAATATGATGGATCCCAAACTAAGGATGTGCCTAGTTTCTTTTGAACTTCCTTGATTAAACCTGGAATGTTATATTTATGTTGTAGCTACGCTAGTTGCTTTTACTTAGACCTTGGTTGGATAACCTGAAAATCATGCTACACTGGTTTTACTCATGTTCTGTAATACTTTTATGGTGATAATTAAGATTATTGCATTAATTGGAACATGGAGAACCACCTAGGAAAATAGTGCAACCACAATATTATATGGCTCTGGTCTTGGCTGATTAATTAGAAATACTAGCTTATGACAATCTTACCGAAAGGGCAAGAGGGGTTGCATCGTCGAGGTATAGCTCGGTCCTCTTGAGGCTTTATGATACGTGGTCCTTGGCTAAGGCACTTTCTCATTAGGGAGGGTTATGACCGCTTTGACTTGAAACCTTAGCGGATTGTCATAAGTTAGGGAATCTTTATAAAGGCCTCGTGGTGAATCTGTGCCACTCACCTCGGAAGTGTTTTAAGGGCCTTGCAAACCCGGGCATTAAGGGAACACGAGTTATGGTGTACAGCCTCTGCAAAGTGAAAACTGATATATCAGCCGTGCTCACATTAAGAGCGGCTTGGACCCTCACATGATAATTGAACTTAAAAGATGATCTAAATTGATGTTCTTTATTCATGATGTTGTTACTTATCTTTTTTATTTATTTAAGGGTTGGTATATACTTACACTTAGTTAATGCTTGCTAAATAAAACTCGGTCAACTAAAAATGCTTATCGCAGTCAAACCATGTCAGCTTTTCCTCGATTTTTGCCTTGAATGTCATATAATTTACTCCACTTGCTCAGTACCAACCATAAGTGTACTCACGCTTGCTTTATTAAAACCAATGTTTCTCAGAACAAGATAATTATCCGGAGTTCCCTGAAGATTTTGAGGAGTTCTAGGCATATGTCTCCCAGTCATCTGCCTGTGAAGTTGAAGTCCGCTGCTAGTTATAAGCGTTAATTTATTCGCTTAAGATTAAGACTTTCGGTCATGTAATAAAATACTATAATACTCTCTTTCGTTATGACATTATTTTGGGTATACACTTATAATGTCTATCATATGTGTGAAACTTGATCCTGGCGCACATATGAGATGCTTTCGATTTTTTCCAAAACCGCGTGTGACACTCCTTATATAAACTAGCCAAATTTTTCTAACCATTCTTAGCTTAATGTAATCGTAGTTAGTGTACCTGCAGAATATTGACAGAATATAAATTGAACCTTTCGTGCTAGCACTCATGAAAGCATCCACATTCATTACTGTTCACTGTAGAAACAACATCCGTACAATTCCCGCCATACAGACAACGTTAGCATACGCTACCAAGATAGCGTATTCACGGGGGTACCGTCATGTAATGAGACAGGGGTATGAACAGCAATCGCCATACCCTGCACCAAACCTTTACTCCCAATATAATCAACGAATAGTTGGTATATTGGCAGCACCTCAAGTAAGCCACTGCTTGAGGGCAGTGTCCGGTAAGCTCTCTCAGTTGACTGAGGATCCTTACCTTCTTACCTTAGCGATGAGCGCGTCGTTACAGAACTTAAAGGTCGATTGTGCACAACAGTAAGTTTTGATAGAAAGTAATATGTTGGAAGTCAATTATAATAAACATAAGTTAGATAGCCACCTAGTCATATTCCCATAATCCCCTAGGGCTTTACGAACTAGGCGTCATCCTTAACGAACCAACGCATTTTTGCAAACGCAATTTTGTTGTCAAGTTTTAAGAAAACTAAGGCTCGGTATACTATCTGATGTATGCATTTTGGCTCCGATACCAGCTGTGGCAGAACCACCCGAATTAATCTGGCTTAAGTGCACTAACCATCACCATAAAGGTAATTCGGGCTAACACGCACTTAAAACAAAGTAAAAGGACAGTCTGTCGGGTAACATCCCGATGCAAGCACTAGAACTTCGATCGAAATAATGCATCCATAGAACCCACACGAAGGTGAGCCAAGAGATTACAACAATCCAGAAATTTTATATGCTAGAGTTCAATAGGTTACAAACCAAGTTCAAAAATATTCATAAACAAGTACTTTCAGAGTTCAACAGTGCAGCAAAAAATAAGCAAAAGTTCTAACGATGATACAAGATATCATGGTGAAGCCCGTACATGAAATCATTCAGTGTTATCATCGTTGGCCGGGAACGCATCCCATTCCATCGCCCAACCAGAAGGAAGAGTACACAGCCAAGTTAAACTAGCAACCATGATCTCACCTGAAAATAAAGCCACAAGCAAGGCTAAGTATACTAATACTCAGCAAGGCTTATCCAACTAGTGGTATATACTTAGCCTACTACTAGACATGCAAGGCTTTTGACTGAGGGTGATTTTTGCCAAAAAGTATCTAAGAGTGAGTCCTTACTTTCAAGTTTTAGCATCAAGTTCTAGTTGATTAACCATTCTAGGTAAGCAACTCTCCGAATCACGCATGGTGGAAAAATAATTAATTGAGCATCCAACCAAATTAATCATCATCATTGTTCCTCTTTTTACTCTATGTGGTAAAAGGGTTAAGCAGTCTCAATGGCCGCAAGAAGCAGACGATTCGAATCGAATTTTTTAACCTTGCAAGGGTAAAATTAAAAAACGCCACGTGGTTACTCACAAAGTCACACGTGCAACTTTTCCCCTTTCTTTTCGGGTTGTGGATTAGGGCCACCCCCCTTGAGTACAGATGTTCATGTACCACGAACGAAGCCGGGCCATGGCTGCTCTTCCACTCACCATGTGCCCAAGGGAACGAAGTCAAGAGGGCGAGGATAAAGTCCACTCGCCGGATCAATCAGGTACTTAAGCTTACCGATTACCATATTCTCGACATGTGGTTAGTATGTTCAAAAACATAACTACCACTACCACACACCGCGATCTTGGCATTTTCGCTAAACAAACGGGGCCTCAATCTTCAAATGGAATATCGTAACATAGCCCCGTCCGTTGACCTTATGATTCCCACATAAGTGAAACAAGCAACTCCTATATCTCGCGAGTGACAGAAAATCACTTGACTTTTCCCGGAGTCCTATTAATATGGCAATCTAGCAATCGGCACAGGCTAGTGTGCATATCGTAGGTACTAGGATCATGCAACTAAGGTTTCAATCAACTCCTACAAACTTAATGCACAATAACATACTTCCAGTAAGACTGCGTTTACTAGTTCCCGACTCGTACTCTATGTTACTGAAGGGGCCTCGCTCCCACACTTCCAGTAATGCTACGTTTACTAGTTCTCGACTAGTACTCTATGTTATTAACGGAGTCTCGCTCCCATAATTCCAATAACGTTACGTTTACTAGTTCCCGACTAGTACTCTATGTTACTGAATGGGCCTTGCTCCCATACTTCCAGTAACGCTGCGTTTACTAGTTCCCGGCTGGTACTCTATGTTACTAAAGGGACCTCGCTCCCATACTTCCAGTAACACTCTATTTACTAGTTACCAACTAGTACTACGAGCCGAAGCACAAAGACTACTTGCGACCGACTCCGACTACTTCGAGTACTAGCCTAATGGTTTGTAGGAACCAACAGCATGAGTCACTGTGAGAAAGTCCAAGAGGCTCCCACGCCTATGAAAGCAATCTAGAGTATCGCACAGTGCGAGTAAACCTTGATTCGCTTATTCTCCCTGTATGGGACTTTACGCTAGACAATAAGTCATCGACTACCTCTAGACGCATGGCCTTCTGAGCAGTTCCGTATTGGGTGTCCCGTATTCTCTACCTAAGTCCTATGATTTTCGGTATTACTCTACGAGTAAGCACACCGAACACATCAACAGGTAACAACAAATAAAATATATATACATTACACGGACAGGTTGTTCAGTGATTACATATCATGTTCACTCCTGCTCCAGGCTATCTATTAACTTTTGAGCCACTGGCTTTGCTTCCTCAACAAACTCCAAGAATCTCTCCTCAGAGCAGTCGGCTGCCATTGCATCTGCCAGTGGACTCAGATTGGCCTTTGGCCAGTAGGACTTTACAAGCCCAAGAATGTGCGCAACATAAGTTCTGGTGGTCTCCGAGATGTATCTATCAATTTTCTATGGGGATTCACGGAGTCACTCCTGTAGCATCCTCTCACTGATTACCCCCTCTTCTGGAGAATCCACCATGTCTAGGACTATTTACGCCGCACTCTTGAGCTCTTCAAGTTCTTTATCTTTCAGCTCCTTCTCAGCAGCCATATCCCGGATCTGTGTCGCACACTCTATGAGTTGCATATCTACATCTTGGAGCACTTTGATCAGTTTCTCTGCATCATCTGAATGACAGTACACAAGATTCTTCAAGTCAATGATCTCGTCATCCTTATTTCTTATTATATTATTAAGTTCTGCAAGCAAAAGATGATGAAGAAGTACCTGTACAAGTTCAAATACTACCTTCCACGTGTGTCAAAACAAGATAAAGCACTCGATAGAGTGTCACCTCAGTGAGTTTTGGCTTGCAGACTGTTCTTTTTCTTAAGATCTTCAATCTCCTTCTTCAGCAGCCAGACCTCTTGAGTACGCTCATGTTTGATGGTATCGACTTGATTCCTCAACTTGATGTTCTTGTAAATTTGCTCGCCAATCTGGCGATCTTTCTCCTGCAACTGGTGGAATCCGTCTTCGACAGCTCAAGGCTTGTCCGACTTCTTCCTGGAGCGGTTGGCCAATTCCTGGCCAACAAAAGGAAACAATTAGACAAGATCAAGCATGTTGATAAAGGCAGTCATCTCCGGTCCAGGAAGCTTACCGTGGAAAACTTATACAGATCCTTAAATGTATCCTGGAACTACTTCAGTTTTGCCGATGTAAGCGTCGAATCTTAAATCAGCTCACACGGAACGGCGTACTGCCACTTCGGCGGATTTACCAAAATGCTGCCTGAAGAAGTACTCGCAACACCTTGTCATTGAGGTGCAGGCTGCTGCTGCTAGATATCTGTTACCTCACCCGTAAGGATCAGAAGAATTCAGGCAAAGTAGATCCTACAGGCGAGGGCGGCTACATGAACTTACCAGTGGGAATCTCTTGGGACTCCTCTTCAGCTTCGGTCCTCTCCAACTTGGGTGGTTCGACTTGAATGTCGGACCCTCTAGCCTCTGTGACGACAGGCTCTGGGGGCTCCTGCGGCACTGATGACTCGACAAGCATGATTGTTACTGGTACCGCACTCGATGCTACGACATTCGACTCCTTCTCTGGCTTGAGGGCTGGAGTTTCCATAGTGGCATTGCCAGGCTCCTCCAAGCCCAGAGCAGAGGAAGGGCTACATACAAGAAGCAGCAACATCATTTACGATAATGGACCTAGAATTTACAAGTGAGAGCACTCGGGTACTTACAGTGTGGACTTCTTTATTCATAACTTTCTCCTTTTGAGTGGCCTGGATGCTGGGACAGGACCCAGCGCGGGCCGTGATTGCCCCAGCGTGGCCCCAACAGAACCTGACGACGGGTCCACTATGACGGAGGGCACGCTCTTCTTCCTCATAGTATCATCCCCGGCAGCTTCCTCGGCCCTTTGCTTTGAGTGCTTGGGGTTTGAGGGGCTAGCAGAGCAAAATCAAGAAAAAGGAAGAATTCAACAAAACTCAACAATTGCAAATTGAGCAAAAGTACTCGCGAGTTCTGGAAAAGCTCTTACCTGGGTGTTTCTTCATCATCACCACCTGGCGAAGCACTTGCCCTGCACTTCTTAGCAGTAACCCGTGACTTCTTTGGGTGACTTGGCAAAAGATCACCACCAAGAGAGCTTGCGCCTTCCTAGGAGGTCATTGTGGATTTGCCCTTGATCACCTCAGCCACGGTGTGGTCATTATCAGTTTCATCACCCTCTTCTTCCTCGCTTGATGCTGCGATGGCAAGAGGACGGGTGGAAGGCATCAAGTGGCTTGGTCGCTCGATGTCTGGCATAGGAGGCATGCTCCTATACACATTTACATCATCCTGCAGTAATATTCCAAGATTTGTCAATGCACAAGCAGATTAAAGGATATCAGTAGTACTCAACAGAATGATACGACTACTTACCCCTACCTGTTTGGGAGAATGTTTCACCAACTAGAGGCTTGGCACATACGGGATGATTTCAACGCTCATGAGCACCCGGCTTACTCGCAACAGGGCTTCACCTTTCTCAATGCACTATGCAGAAAACTGAGATAGATCTACGATGCCAAGGTACTCAAAGCCAAAGTGCGTTCTTTTCTGCAGAGGCTGGATCCCCCTGCCCGGCCACATATACATCACTGACACTCCAGTAACTCTAGCATCTCTGTGCTTGTTGATCATTCTGAGCAGCTCCTCGATTTGGCTCATATCATGGCACGCCATTGTCCACTCGCCATGGATCTTGAGTGCCCTGGCAGTCCTTTCGAGAAGTGAGGGATGATGGTTTCCCATGTAAAACCACCACTCCCTCCACCAAGACAAACTAGTTGGGAACTTGTAGGGGATGTACTTCTTTTCCATCCCCTGCCTCAGTTGCAATACAGCACCACCAACTTCATACATGAAACTCTCACTGGGTTGTGGTTTGAGATGGAAGAGGTAGCAAAAGAGGTCGAAGTGGGGTTCTATCCCCAAGAAGGCTTCATAAAAATGAACAAAGATGGAAATGTGGAGAATAGAATTGGGGTTGAGATGATAGAGTAGGATTCCATAGTGCAAGAGAAGGCCACGAAAGAAATCAGATGTAGGAAGGGCCAATCCGCGCTAAAAAAAATTGAAAAAAAAACAATCTCCTCATCCCCTTCATATGGTCTCTTGTCACTAGTGGCGGAGCGCCATTGGGTTATCTCCTTGGGCTGCAGCAGGCATTCATCTACCATCTTTTTCAGATCAGCTTTGGACAACTTACTTATTCTCCACCCATCCCCAGTGGTGGCGGCAGGCTTGGATTCCTTCCCTTTCCCCTTGGAGGCGCCTTTTTTTCCCACCATTCTTGATGTCACGAGATTTTTCACTCGCATACACTCGGGGGGCTAAGGATGGAGGTGGCGGAGACGCGCTTTGGGGAAGCAGGGACTCTCAGCGACTACTTTCTGCACAGGGAAGGAGTTGGAAATAACTAAGATCTAATTCTGAAAGCAGCGGCAGCTGCAGAACAGACGAAGATGAAAGGCCAAAGCAGTGTGAATGCAAGCAAAAGGGTGAGTAAACGCTAAGTTACCGCACGGTTAAATAACCAGCAGTGGCCCCGCAATTACTATGTGGAATGCGAAGGGTGTTTTCCCTCGTGATAAGATTTATTTTGAGCAGAAATCTTGGGTTACTTGTGGCAGAACCAACCTGAATTATACCAGCTCAAGCACGCGAGTCCACTCTAGAGGGCTCCAACGTACTTCAAACGGTATAATCCCTTGGTCTATCGGGTAGCATCCCGATAAACTACCGATACAGGATCAAATAAGGTTACCTCACACGAAGTTGAGTCCAGAGATACAGTCACCATCATTTTTACATCACAGGGAAATTATTTTACAAAAGTTTACACAAGTAGTACAAAGTTCCACACTTAGCAAAAATATTACAAGGTTTGCAGAAACAGCAAAGGTTCAAACTAGGAGTCATTATTACAAACCAGTTTTAAAGTTCAAGTTCTAGCAGCGGAATTTAAAGTACGATAACTATACACGTCGCTAGTAAGGACGTCATGCTAAGCCATGGCATAACATCACTCGTTATGATCAGGGTTGGCCGGGGAAGGGTCCCACTCCACGGACCAACCATCAGGCAAAGCATAAGGCCAAGGCATGGGGTAAGTAGGGCCTTCAAAGATATTACCTAAAATAAACACATATAGCAAGACTGAGTACTCTAATACTCAGCAAGGCTTACCCGGAGATTTGGATATACTTATCCCATAACTAGACTATGAAGGCTTTAATGAGGAGGTAAGTTTTGTTTCAGCCGAAAAGCAACAAAGAGTAGGTCCTTATATTCATATTTTAGCTTTCAGATTCTAGTTTCTTTAACCATTCTAAGTAAGCACCTGTAACTACTCAAGCAAGGTAGAGTCTTTTAAACATACACCAGTATTTCTCATTAATAACATTACTCTTGTTACTCTATGTGGCAAAAGAGTTAAGCAGTCTCAATCTTCATGAGAAATGGACGATTCTAAATCGAATTTCAACCCTTGCAAGGTAAACCTAACTGACACGCTTGGAACACCAACAGGTCGTTCCGAAGCAACCGTTTGCCTTTCATTCCGGGTCATGGAACAAAGCCACCACAAATGACTGCTGGACCGTACGCACATCCAATGTGCAGGACATACGTCTGTAGCGCGACTACATGACCGTATTCCCGTCTGCTTTACAGAACATACTCCCACAGTCGGTGCGTGTAAACATAAAATAAAAGTCGAGTGGTGGGGGACGAGTCCACTTGCCGGGCCGATTGGTTACTAGGCTTACCGCTTACCATATTTCGCGGCATGTGGCTAGTACTTTTAAATGCTTAACTGCCACTACCACACACTGCGACCTTAACCAAATTCATCAACACAGACGGGGTATTCTTTCTGTCCAAGATGCTACTTATAACCCCGTCCGTCATCCTTATAGTGATTGCAGAATTGTAATCAATCAATTCCTATATCACGCGAGTGACAGGAAATCACTCGACTTCTACCGGTCCTATTAGCATAGCACTAGTCGGACTCAGTTTCTAACATTCAGTACATTGGTTCCTAGGGAGATGCATCTACGGTTTCCAAACAACACCTAAGAACTTAATGCACAAGTATATAAATATATATAGAGGTAAATTGCAGTGTAAATAAGATATTGGGTTTATGTCCGGGGCTTGCCTTCACTGGCGGGGCTGGGGTCAGAAATGTTAATAATTTCTTCCGAACTCGGGTTGGGGCTTCGATTGATTCTCCGATGATGTTCCCAGCGTCCTCAGAGACTTCTCTTTTGGATTCCGGAAAGATCTGATAATCACCGTCGGCAAGAAACGTCGAGTCTACATATGATGAAAAAGATGCAATTAAGAAAATGCGTAGATTGTCATTCTACTTCACGACAAAATTACAAGCCAAGAACATAACATCATATAATAGCAAACAACACAATTGCCCCTTACTGGGCAGTCATTTATCGAGTATTAAATAAATTACTGAGTTACATTAAGTAACAGGGTCATCTACCCCAAACATTTAGCTAACTACAAGAAGTAACATGGTTGACTACTAAACTAATTACACTTAACATTTTTATTTAATTAACTAGCTAATCACTTGAAAAACCCTAAGTTATTATTTAATATAGATCTACTAATCAAGTTTTATTTATTTTAGCTATTTTACACCTAATCATAGGTTGAAATTTTGTAGTTATGCTACACTACTTAGGAACAACATCTTAGAATATTTTCATAATTTTCCAGGAATAAAAGCTAGTATAAAGAATTATCTTTAGAAACAAACCAAAAATTCATAACTTGGGGTATGACCTTTTATTAATCCTAATATTTTTACCATGAATTACACATCAAAAAAGGAGGTTATGGTAAAAATTTCAAATATAAACATCAACAGAAACACCCTTAATTAAAAATTTAAGCATTTCATCAACATATAACAAAAAGTACTCGAAATCTAAGCAAATTAACAGTAAAGTACTCGAACTTTTTACACAGAGCTATACATAGCACATACAATCTAAGTTCCAAATTTTAGCTATAACACATGCCTACAACATGAGATACAAATAAAACACTTATTTTCTAGTATTTAATCTACAACATAAATTATACATATATAGCTCAAGTTCATTACACAAAAGTAGTCGAATTTAGCTCAAGGATACCAACAAAACTGGTTTGGCATTTTTCTGAATTTTCTACAATTTTTTATGAATTTTTGAAGTTCACAGCTTTTGAATTTGGGGGGGCTCTGGAATTTTACAGGGACACCCTTAACAATTTTGAAATCCTTGCACTTATACCCTTGGCTCATCGGGGAAGAAGGGCAGAGGGGGTGCCGGCCAAATTTTGGCAAGGGGACGATGAGGGGTCGGAGGAGAAGTGGTCAGCGAGCACCAGGAGGTCAAGGCGCAACTGTCACAGGTCTTGGAAAAAGAAAGGGATGGCCGGAAGGGGCGTCTCCACGGCGGCCGAGACGGCGGCGGAAGGGTGCTCATCGGCGACGGGATTCCCGGTGAGGAGGAGGACCAAGCTTGGGCTAGAGAGCTGCAGCAGGGCAAGGGGAAGCTAATGGGGTAGTCGAATTGGACAGAGGAGGGGTGGAGGTAGGGGTTCGACGGCGGACAGGAGCTTACCGGCGGAAGGAGAACGGCGGCGAGGTAGCTCCGGTGGAGGTCCGGCCACGGGGAATGGTTCGGGAGCTTTAGTGGAGCAAGGGGAAACTTCCTAAGGTGTTGTGGTGGTGCGGGGACGATTGGAGGGGGTTGCCCACGGCGAACAGAAGGGCGCCGGAGATGGAGGAGATGGCGGCGGTGGTGCTCGGGGTTCCGGGCAATCAAAGAGCAGAAACGGGGAATAGAGGAGATGGCTAGATGCTGGAGGTGGCGCCGGGGAGCGACCGAGGCGCAGCACATGGCCGGGGAAACGGTGCTGACACTGTCAGACCCGGGGCCACGGGGCTGTGTACATCAAGGAGTCCATATTGGGCTAGGGGATAGGACGTGTCCTGTACCTTATTTATGTTATATTCTACCCGCATGCGGAGTAGAACTAGTCGATACAGAAGGAAACTACTCGATTTGTACTTGAGTACGATTCCTACGCTAGTATCAGGCTAGGATTCATGTAACCCTGTCCCCCCGGATATATAAGTGCGGGCAGGGACCCCTTCAAAACCAAGATCACCAGATCAACATCAAGGCAATACAAACCATCATAATGGACGTAGGGCATTACGCATATTGCGGCCTGAACCTGTCGAAATCTTGTGTTGTTTGCACCTTTGAGTTCCTGATCTCGGCGCATCCCAACCCAAAACCTACCACCTTGGGTATACCCCTCGGTAGGTAGCCGGATAAAACCCGACAGCTGGCGCGCCAGGTAGGGGAGCGCATCAGAGATCCCCTGGAGAACTTGATGGCTTTTTTCAAGTTCCCTAGTCCCGTGCTCCCTGAGGGCATAACTTTTGTTTTTGGCTCATGGGTCTGCGTCGCCAACGGCGCAGGCGGATTCCGTCGGCACATCATCGACAACACCATCAAGCTAAAAACACTCGCCAAAAGGCTCGACAATTTCGTTGATAATCTCGACGAGTTGCCGTTTTTTGATTCTCCCAGGGAAACCGAGGTAGAGTCTGTCACTACTGTTCCTTTCCCCGCGTTGGCGAAGGACTTGAACTCTCTGCTCCAGGCTGGGGGTTCCGACGCCACCGCATGTCGGGGGGCTAAGGATCACCTGGCCGCTTGCGGGCTGATGATCACCACCACCTCCGAAGGACGAATCGTTCATTGGAAGGGGATGGATTTGTCCGATTTACTCGGGTATGAAGACCGCTTGGTAGCCCACCTTGAACCTCTGCCTTTTCAAGAGGGCAGGGCGTTGGCTACCATCACCGAGGGCTCGACTGAACTAGTTGAAGCCCCCTCTGAAGAACTCGCAACCCGCCAGGTGCTGATGGCGGAGGAGGGGGATGATGATGCCCTCATCCCCATCGGCGCGCTTGACGGGATACCAGAAGACGAAGGCACTGCCGATGCTGTCGACGAGAACGACGCCGAACGTGATGCGCGGCGTGCCAGGAACTGAGCTCGTGCGGTTCGTAGAAGGCAGGCCAACGAGCGCATACGTTCTGCACAGCGCGAACTCGACGCTGAATTCGCTGCTGCAGATGAACGGGGTTTCAGGACTCCTGTGGCCAACATCGCTCGGGTAACAGCGTTACTCGAGCGAAGTAATGATCCCAACGTTCGACAAGCACTCCGCTACGCCCAACGGGCATGGGTCCAGCTAGACCAACAGGCCCCGGCATCACTCGTCGGGGACGTGCGTGTTGGAGACAGCCGGAGCCGGGCCCCAAGTCGAACAACAGGTAATCGCCTGCGACCCCAACGCAGCAATAACAATGATGGTGCGGGCGGGAGTCAGGTCATCGGAGGGAGGCGGCAGCCACCTCCGGCGAACAACCTGAGGCAGCCCAACCCCCCACATCAACAACCAGACCTTCGACAGAAGATCAATGAGGGGCGCGACGCCAGGTCAGTCCTCGACTCGAGGCGACGGGAACGCGAGGTAGCCGAGCGGGACGATGCTGACTGCAGCGATCGTTTTCCTGCGTTCACTGCGAGATTCAATAGCTACAAGTACCCGAAGGGTTTCAAGCCGATCGGCATCACCAAGTATGACGGTAAGCAGGCCCCCCAACAATGGCTCCGCTGTTACTCTACTGCCATTGAGGTGGCTGGTGGTCCAACACTACCAAAGTCGTCTACTTCCCGAAGGCTTTGGAGCCTGCGCCGTTGACCTGGTTGGAAAGCCTCCCCAACGACTCCATCGACTCCTGGGAGGGCCTCAAAAAGGTTTTCATCGACAACTTCCAGGGGGCGATAACCCGTGCAAGAACCCGGCACGACCTCGCCCAGCGCAAGCAGGAGCGTAATGAACTCCTCCGATCCTACACCCGCCGTTTCTTCCATGTGCGGGCCACCATCGCCAACATCTCGGAGGAGGACATCATCGACTGCTTCTACAACGGCCTAACAGACCCAGGTATATATCGTGATTTTGGGCGTAATAGGCCGAAGACGGTTGCAAGTCTTCGCGACATGATGCACGACTAGTCCGAACAAGAAGAAAAGATGCGCGAGAGGTTTCCAAGACGCACTGACCTCAACCAGAAGCGCAACAACGACAACCGGGCTGACAAAGGCTAGCGGGACTTTTCGGGTTCTTCCCGAAAACGCAAGCCAGATGATCTTGTCGCGGCTGTGGAACGTCCTTCGTGGGGCAAGAAGTCGACCACGCAGGAGCAGTTTGAAAAACTTCTGCAGAAGAAGTGCCCGTGGTGCGTAAACTCCAAACACGCAGCGATCGACTGCTTTCAGCTCAAGCGCACCTTTGGCTCCCCTGGAAACGGCAAGAAGAACAAGTCAACGGGCAAAGAGCCCGAAGACGAGGATCAAGAAGATAAGTCTGAGACGCCCAAGTTCCAGGATGCCTCTAAGACCGTCAATGTCATCTTTGGTGGTGATGAAGATTTTTGCTCCAAGCGGAAACAGAAGTTGCTGCTACGGGAAATTCTATCCATTGAGCCGGCGGTACCACGACCACTCCGATGGTCGGAGGTCCCCATATCTTTTTCTCGTGCTGACCAGTGGACCAGCTTTTCCGAGCCTGGGAAGTTTCCACTGGTGCTGGATCCCGTGGTCGCAGAAGTTAAGCTCACTCGGGTTCTTATCGATGGTTGGAGCGGACCTAATCTTATCTTCGCCAGTACGCTGAAGAAGATGGGTCTGGACCTGACCAACAAGCTTACTCCGAGCAAGGCTCCTTTTTACGGTATTGTCCCTGTCAATGCCGCGCACCCGCTTGGAACAGTCGTTCTCCCAGTCACCTTCGGGACGAGGGAGAATTACCGAACCGAGTTCATCAAGTTCGAGGTGGCCAACTTCGAATCTTCCTACCATGCTATACTGGGGAGGCCGGTGCTCGCTCAGTTCATGGCGGTGCCGCATTACGTCTATTTACTTCTCAAGATGCCAGGACGCAGCGGTGTGCTCACGCTCCGAGACGACTTGAAGAAGTCCTATGATTGCAACCAGGAGGCCATCCAGTATGCATCGACTTCCCACGCGCCAGATGCTTCCGGAGAAGTACTCGCGGCCGCACAGCAACTTTCTCAAGCCGAGCTGGACATCCCGACGAAGAAGGCGAGCCAATCAGGCATCAAGTCGACAAGCGATGTGGCCCTCAAGTCGATCCAGCTCCAAGAAGGCAACCCATCCAAGACAGCCATCATCGGCGCGGACTTGGGTGACAAATAGGAACTCGCGCTCATCAGCTTCCTGCGGGCTAACCGAGACATATTCGCTTGGAAACCATCGGATATGCCAGGGGTGCCCAAGGAGCTGATCGAGCATAGTCTTAATGTGTATCCACAAGCTGTGCCAAAGAAGCAACGACTTCATCGTTTTGCCCCTGATAAACGGGAGGCTATCAAACGGGAAATAGCTAAACTCCTCGCGGCCAGATTCATTAAAGAAGTAATCCATCCAGAGTGGGTAGCTAACCCTGTTCTTGTATTGAAAAAGAATAAAGAATGGAGAATGTGTGTCGATTATACCGATCTCAACAAGCATTGCCCGAAGGATCACTTTGGGCTCCCTCGCATCGATCAGGTAGTCGACTCAACCGCAGGTTGTGTACTGTTATGTTTCCTTGATTGTTATTCAGGGTACCATCAGATCGCACTCAAGGAAGAAGATCAGATCAAGACCGCGTTTATCACCCCATTTGGAACTTATGCATATAAAACCATGTCCTTCGGGTTGAAGAACGCAGGCGCTACCTATCAGCGCACAATTCAGATGTGTTTCACCGATCAGTTACACCAGAACCTGGAGGCCTATGTGGACGACGTGGTCGTGAAGACCAGAAGTCCCGAGGGCCTGATCGCGGATCTGGAGGAAACTTTTGCCAGCCAAAGGAAATACCGATGGAAGCTCAATCCGACCAAGTGTGTTTTCAGCGTCCCATCGGGTAAATTGCTTGGGTTCATAGTCAGTAACCGGGGCATCGAGGCCAACCCTAAAAAGATCACCGCCATCACTGATATGGGGGCACCTGCCACAATCAAGGATGTGCAGAAACTTACAGGGTGCATGGCAGCTCTTAACAGATTCATCTCCCGGCACGGGGAGAGAGGACTACCCTTTTTCAGACTCTTAAAGCGTCAGGACAAGTTTCACTGGACAGAGGAAGCCGAGCGGGCCCTGCAGGATCTCAAGCAACACCTACAGTCGCCTCCGATCCTCACAGCTCCATTGCCGGGTGAGACCCTCTTACTTTATATTGCGGCGACAACCCACGTTATCAGCAGTGCCATTGTCGTCGAACGCTCCGAGGAGGGCCATGCTTTTGGCGTGCAGAGGCCCGTGTACTTTGTCAGTGAAGTACTCTCAGAGTCTAAGGTGCGGTACCCGGCAGTCCAGAAGCTTCTCTACGGCACACTAATCACTTCAAGGAAATTACGCCACTACTTCGAAGAGTACCAGATCACTGTGATCACAAACTACCCGCTGGTGGATATCCTACATAACCAGGATGCCACGGGTCGTATTTTAAAGTGGGCAGTAGAACTGGGGGCTTTGTCGATCGACTTCAAGCCACGTACTGCAATCAAGTCCCAAGCTCTCGTCGACTTCATGGCAGAGTGGAGGGAAAATCAAGTTCCAAATCCAGTGGACAAGCCAGAGCATTGGACCATGTACTTCGATGGTTCTCTCAAGCTCGATGGCGGTGGCGCTGGAGTCTTACTCATTTCCCCATGAGGCGAACAACTCAAATACGTTCAACAAATCCTCTGGGAGGTATCCAACAATGAAGCCGAGTATGAAGCCTTGCTTCACGGGCTTCGTTTGGCGATATCACTAGGGATCAAGCGACTACTCGTATATGGCGATTCACTTTTGGTCGTTCAGCAAGTCAATAAGGAGTGGGACTACAACAAGGAGACCTTGGAAGCCTATGTATAGGAGGTACGCAAGCTAGAAAACAAATTTTCTGGCCTAGAAGTTCATCATGTACTGCGGGAGCACAACGTTGCCGCTGATGCCCTGTCTAAGCTGGGATCAACCCGAGCTCAAGTCCCAGCAGGGGTATTCGTACAAGAGTTGAAGCAACCGTCCATCAGCCCTTCACCACAGGTCTCCACCGGCATTGGCTCTGTACAGCCAGAACGGGAGGTTATGCTGGTTGGTGAGGACTGGAGAGGACCCTTTATCGACTTTATCCGAGATCTCGTATTACCGGCAGGGATGGACCCCAAGAGCGCTGCTGTCGCCCGCGTCATGCGACGGAGCAAGGGTTTCGTCCTAGTCGAAGACAAACTTTATTGGCGCGGCGCACGATCTGGAGTACTCATGAAGTGCGTCACAACAGAAGAAGGTCTGGACATATTGCGGGAAATACACGAGGGCGTGTGTGGTAACCATGCAGCGTCCAAGTCACTGGTCGGCAAAGCTTACAGAGCCAGTTTCTGGTGGCCCACCGCCGTGTCCGATGCTGAGGATCTGGTACGAAGATGTCGGAACTGCCAGTTCTTTGGCAAGCAAACTCATGTCCCGGCCCACACCCTCATTACTATACCGCCTTCCTGGCCGTTTGCTTGCTAGAGCCTAGACATGATTGGGCCCTTCACAACGGCGCCGGAGGCTTTACTCATGTTTTGGTGGCTATCGACAAGTTCACCAAGTGGATCGAGTTCAAACCGATCGCCAAACTCACTCCAGACAAGGTGGTCGACTTCATCTCTGATATCTTGCAACGTTTCGGCTTTCCCAACACTATCATCACAGATTTAGGTTCAAATTTCACGGCCAACCAATTCTGGGAATTCTGTGAAAATTCATCCATCGAGGTCAAGTACGTTTCGGTGGCACATCCAAGGGCAAATGGGCAAGTCGAGCGAGCAAACGGCTTGATCATTGACAGCCTCAAGAAGAGACTCTACAACGCCAATAACAAGAAAGGCGGGAAGTGGATTCACGAGTTGCCACATGTCATCTGGGGGCTCAGGACTCAACCGTCCAAAGCCACAGGGCAGACCCCGTTCTTTCTTGTCTACGGCTCCGAGGCGATTCTTCCAGCAGACATCATGTGGAAATCCCTAAGGGTCGAGATGTATAAAGAAGGCGAGGTGGACGAAGCACGACAGCTGGAGCTGGATTCTGTCGAAGAGGCTCGCTACTCTGCTCTCGTTCAGTCAGCCTGTTACCTACAGGGGATCCGGCGATATCATGATCACAATATTAAGGAACGGTCGTTTAGCATAGGCGACCTCGTCCTTCGTCGCGTTCAGGATGAGTCGGGTTTGCACAAGCTTAACTCATGATGGGAAGGACCGTTCATCGTCAGGAGGATTACAAGACCAGGATCTTATCGACTACAACACCCCGACGGTCAGGATGTACCCAATTCATGGAATATTCAACACCTGCGACGGTTCTACCCCTAAGCAGACTCGTTTTTAATTCCTGTGCGCACCAAGGGCACATTTTTTCTTTTCTGGGTCAATATGGCGGCTTTGTGCCACATGACCTGAAATGTAAGTTCTTGAATACAATGCGGAGGCTTTGGCCACGCTCAAGTTTTATACAAATCGACTACTTGCTACAGGCATATGGGTCGTCGCGATGACAATCGTGTTTTTTCAAACTGGTTAGGCCCGTCTGGCTCGGGTTCTATCTAACTTGTTTGACATGTCCACATAATGGGCTATATCGACTACTCCTGAAGTTGTTGCACTCAGGGTAGTTTTCGACTGTTTGCTACGGGCATCCTAGTCGTCGCGCCACAAACCGCGCGTTCCGGGCACGTTGGATCCCCCCGGTCGGATTTTATCTAGCTTACCCGATGAGCCCAAGTGAAGAGCTATTTCGACTACTCTCTGAGTCGCTGCACTCAGAGGTAGCATGTCCCTGCTACAGAGCAGACGAGGCTCTCAGACTTCATATAAGGCCACAGGAGGACTAAGGTGGTTTCTTATATTACAAATGTCATAAATACTAACGGTTCAATCCTGGACCATGTTTTCTACAATTTTTTCAGCTACTGGCCGGACCTCTAGCAACTACTCGCGGAAGTTTTCATCAGTACAATTAGCAGCTGTGCCCCCTACGAGTACTTCTAGCCGAGCCTTTGGCCAGAAGGACTTCACAAGGCCTAAAGCATGACCCACGTATGTTGTGGCGGCCTCGGTGACGAAGTTGAGGATCTTTTGCGGTGCCCCGCGAAGTCAATCCAGCAGTGGTGGCTCATCTTCAGCGCCGTCTTCCCGAGGGTCCACCATCTCCACGAGTTCCTGGGCTGCTGCCTTTAAGTCGTCTAGTTCCTTCTGGCGCTGCTCCTTCTCCTCGCCTAGAGTCTTGATCTGCTGAAGGCAGTCGACGAACTGTTTCTCTGTGTCGGCCATCACCTTCCGCAGACTCTCGACTTCAGTTGCGCGGCGATTCAGCATGTTCTTCAAATCAGTAAGCAAATCCTCTTTATAATTTAAGAGTTTTTTAAGTTCTGCGGGGATAAACAGGTTTCAGACCAAGGAGTTATCGACTACAGATACGATTTCGAGAATGGAATTCGACGTACCTTGATGGGTCCTTCGCTGCTCCATGAGTCGGCCTTAGAGCTCAGTGATGGTCTGCTCGAAGCCGGCCCGCTCCTGCATTAGTTCATCAATTCGCTTGGCAGACTCTTCCAGCTTCATAGCCTGCTCATCGGCTTTCTGGCTCATATCCTGCACGTTTCCGGACGTCAGAGACAAACAACTCGAGCATGCAACTATCAGCTATCTAGCCAAGATTTACCAGGGCAAACTTATCAATCGCCTTGATCATTTGTCGCACGCGGCTTAGGTCGTCCCCTGGGAGGTGCATCACTTGGAGTGCGTCGTTGATTTCTCCTCCAGGGGTTGGTAACACGGTTGCTTCGCCAGAAGTACATACACCCTCCAAGACTGACGGCTGCGTGGTCTCTGCAAAGGACAGGTGTTTAACACAGTGATGATTACGGCAGAAGGCAGCTGGATCATCTACCTGTAGCCTCGGCAGGCGCGGCAACGGCGGCCTCGACTTGCTCATCGCCGCCAGCTTCGCGTTCCGCGTGATGGAGCTCGGGCGGCGGTGAGTCAGCCAAGGCCACATCTGCCCCTTCTGCTGGTTCCGGTGCGTCGGCTTGCTCGGGCAAGGGCTCGGGAGCTGGAGGAGCCAACTTGAGTTCTGGCTCGTCCAGCATCACTGCTGCTGTTGATCTGTTCAAGACAATAGTAAAGCATCAATACTGTGATTACCATACATGGCTAAGGGCAAGATCCAGAGCATTACTTACACTTGGGATCGGATTATCGTTGGTTTCCTCAACATTAGTTTCAACGGCCTTTTCACCACGGCGCTTACAGCCGGAGGTGTAGGCGTACCAGCCGTGGGCGCCAGTGGCCCCGGCGTGGTGCTCGCCGCGGTGATGGCCACGGCACTCATTGCCGGTAGCAGGGCTGTCCTGTCCGAGGGCGCGAGCTGCTCCGGTGCGGCACCGCCACGGCGATGGTTACGTCGTTTGCAGGAGAGGATGACGGGTCCACCCAGCAGCTCCCGCAGACACGACTGCTGGTGCATCATCCCCGGTTGAGGGTATTTCGACTACTTTCCGTCGCTGGGGGCTGGGCAAAGAAGACGAAGGACTACAAACAGTATTATCAGTATTCAGCAGAACAACTCAATAACTTCATAGCTTGATAGGCACTTACCTGGCAAGGTCAGTGGCGCCGGCTTTATGTTTCTGCATCTCCCGACGCCGCCGAGGGATCAGAGGCGTGTCGTCGGACCACTCCACGGATGATCCGGAGGAGTTGTTTGCTTGTGCCCTTCTCTCGTTTGGCCTGCTGCTCTCGGTCAACTCGTTGCAGCGGTCTTCGCTTTTTCTGCTGCGGCCGCGGCGCTGGGCAACAAGTGATAGGGTCGGGGCAGATCGGGTTGCGGCGGTATTCCGGTATAACGCCGTTTGATCCTATGACAAGTTTATCAGTCAGTTATACTTCACAACATCAAAGAAGAAGTCGAGCGGTTGAATACTTACTGATGTGGCCGGTTCTGGGCTGAAATCCTGCTGGAACGTATGGGACGGTTTCCACGTCCAGTAGAAATTCGCTTGACGCGAACAAGCGCTGTGTCGTCTCCGAGCTCCTCTGTGCACATACGAGATGGGTCTTGAGTACCCATGTACTCGAATCCTAATGTGTGGCACTGTTGGATGGGTTGGATTCGGCGTTTGAAGAATGACATCATTACAAATGCCCGGTTACCCCCGCCTCCTTGTGTGCGGTGAATCAACTCAAGCAGCTCCTTCACCTGGTCCATCTCTGCCTCAGCAGGCTCCAGGGTCCATTCGGGGCGCTGAACAGGAGGTCTGCCTAAACGCCAGGGAGTTGGGGGGCGTGGTTTGCAATGTAGAACCATTGCTGCTTCCACCCGGGGACATTGGACGGGAATTTGTAAGATATGTATTTCTCACTGGCATGTTGCCTAAGCTGGATGCCAGCACCCCCTATCGCAGATGGATCTTTTTCAGGTGGGCTGAGGCTTCATGCGGAAAAGATAGCGGAAAAGAGCCCAATGGGGCTCAATTCCGAGGAGGCTTCACAGAAGTGGATGAAAAATGGAGATGTGGCCAAATTTGAGTTAGGGTTGAGGTGTTGCAGCTCAATCCCGTAGAAATAAAGAAGGCCATGGAAGAACGAACAAGTGGGGAGGGCCAATCCCCGTTCAGAAAAAGAACAAAAAGAAACAATCTCGTCGACATTTTCCATGGGGAAGGGGTCGCGAAAGGGAAGGCGCCAATTGATGAGATCCTTTCTTGAAGAAGGCCCCCCAACACCAATTTGCGAGATTGTGGCGAGAACACTTACTAATTGTCCACTCGCTGGTTGCCGCTTGCGCTTCTTTCAAAGTCCTTCTGGTTGGTTTTCTTCGGCGCCATTTCGAATCTGTTAAGCCACGGGTTGTTCGCACAACGCTCGGGGGCTACGGTCGCAGGCTCGAAGGATTTCGACTACGCAGGGCGGTGGAGGGGTGACGGCACGGTGAGATCTAATTGGGGTTTTGTTTTTTCTCTGATGGCGATGCAAGATCTGAAGGCACGAAAAAACCCTAACTGACTGCGAGGTTAAATAACCAGCGGTCAGGCAATGGTTTATTATGCGAAAGGTGAAGCGTCGCACAAGGAGAATACTTGGAACACGAGCGGTTTTTTGGTGGATTTGTTGAGCAGTTATTTGATTAACCATTTTTTCAGGGTTAATTGTCCCGAAAAAAGAGGTTTTTCAAATTTTGAGTTCAATTTCTGCCAATTACATCATCTTGAACTATATTTTCTCAACAGGGAACATTGTTGCCACGACCTTTGGGATCCTTTTTTCCAAAATTCGAGAGATTTGGATTCAAGGCTCGGGGGCTGTGTGATACGTGGCATCGACTACTTATTTTTCGAAAGTACTCGAAGGATAAGAAGAAAAGAAGACTCAAGACTAATTTGACCCTCAGCCTGATTCTTCGATTCAACCTAAGGCTCGGAGGCTACTCCATATGGAGTGCGATTATTTATCGCACCCCATGTAAAAAGAGGAATTCGGGGCATGAGCACCTCATAGCTTCGATGCAGCCAAAGGAGTACTCGAAGAAGGATTTCAACACAGAGCTTCAAAAGAAGTCGAAGATTACTTCAGAAGTACTCGAAGAGTCTGCAGTACTCAGCTACGAAGAGCTCGGGGGCTTGTCAGACCCGGGGCCACGCGGCTGTGTACATCAAGGAGTCCATATTGGGCTAGGGGATAGGACGTGTCCTGTACCTTATTTATGTTATATTCTACCCGCATGCGGAGTAGAACTAGTCGATACAGAAGGAAACTACTCGATTTGTACTTGAGTACGATTCCTAAGCTAGTATCAGGCTAGGATTCATGTAACCCTGTCCCCCCGGATATATAAGGGCGGGCAGGGACCCCTTCAAAACCAAGATCACCAGATCAACATCAAGGCAATACAAACCATCATACAGGACGTAGGGCATTACGCATATTGCGGCCTGAACCTGTCTAAATCTTGTGTTGTTTGCACCTTCGAGTTCCTGATTTCGGCGCATCCCAACCCAAAACTTACCACCTTGGGTATACCCCTCGGTGGGCAGCCAGATAAAACCCGACAGACACCGGCGGCAGGGGTGCAGCGGCGGAGCAGAGGAGTTGCCAGAGGAGGAAGAAGAGAGGAGGAGGTCCGAGGGACTTGGCTGGAAATTGCAAAAACCTCAGGGACTTAACTGTAAACAGAAAATTTTCCACTGATCCAAAGCCCTAATGAGAAAATAGTTAAAACAGAAGTTGTAGAACTTTTCAAGACCTATAACTTTGCTTTAGGGCTCAAGTTCAGAAACCTAAAGCACACTGAATTATTTTACCATTTTGCACTCAAAATAAACTTTACATAAAACTTGTCCTAGTAAAGTAATTTTTCTGAACTCTTGGGCTTATCTGCAAGCATTTAAGGCTGGTCATGATGACACTCACCTTTTTCACTTTGACCCTTAGTAATTTTTGGAAAGTTACTTTATACTCCAACTAAGTTACATAAAAGGACTTGTATTTTCATAAATTTACACAATTACCCTTATTTTCACAACTTTGCTAGATTTCCACACAAATTAATTCACACCAAATATTATTTCTATTGGTTTGATCTATTTGACACCTAGGGTGTCACATTACTCTGGGAAAGTTATTTTTTAACCTTTTTTTAGGGATGTTATCCCGAAAAAAAGGGATTTTCAAATTTATGAACCAATTTACTCATTTTAACCATCAAATCAAACTCTTAATTTTTTCCACAGTCCATGCCATGACTCTTTGGATCCTTTTTTCCAAACCTTGGGATTTGGATATAAGGCTCCGGGGCTGCGGGATACATGCCATTGATGGAATATTTTTCAAATTTTTAATGATAAGAGCAGAAGATTCAAGACTAATTTGACCCTCAGTCTGATTCTTCGATTCAACCTAAGGCTCAGGGGCTACTCCATATGTAGTGCGAGTTTAATCGCACCCCATATAAAAGAAGACTTAAAAAGTACTCGGGGCATGAGCACCTCACAGCCTTGATGCAGCCAAGAAAGTACTCGGAAGACACATTCAACACGGAGTTTGAGAGAACTCGAAGACGCCTTCAGAAGTACTCGGAAGCCTGTAGTACTCGACTACGAACAGCTCGGGGGCTTGTCAGACCCGAGGGCACAGGACTGTGCACATGGCGTACATATTCTAGGATAAGGGATAAGACATGGCCCACATCCTACACGAGTTGTAACTACTCGTACAGGAGTACAACTAGTCGGAATGAAAGAAAACTACCCGAGTAGTACTCGGGTAGGACTCCTGAGCTTGTATTTGGCTAGAACTTCCATGTAACGCTGTCCCCCTAGACTATATAAGGGCGGGCAGGGACCCCCTCCAAACATCACAACACTTAAGGCAATACAAACCACCACAAAGGACGTAGGGTATTACGCTCTCAGCGGTCCGAACCTGTCTAAAGTTTCATGTTATTGCACCTTTGAGTTCCCGATCTCGGCGACACCCCACCTACAATCTACCACCTCGGGGGTATCCCTCAGTGGGCTTGGAGGTTAAACTCTGATAACCTTAGAGCGGTAAGTAGCTGGGAGGACAACGAGCGAGGAAGACTCCTAAAACACTTCTAAACTAACGAGCTAGCCTCACTAGACTAAACCTTGCTTCTAACTTGATATCGGGAACCAAGAGCTTACTTTGGCGGCCAGAGAGATGAAGGACTGCAGAAAGGGGTGAGAGGGGAGTCTGACAGCAAACAATAACAACTGCTATGAAAACACCCGAACGTGGTGGACTACAAGGGACGGATAGGGCTGTCACCACCTGCCACCTACCAAACTGTTCCATGGGGTGAAACAAACTTCCTAGCTAACACTAAGCCAAACACCACGTCTGCACACAGTAGTAGGACTTCTCTTGAGGCCTTCAAGAGAAATCCCCTTCAACCTAGGGAACTGACTTAAGCCCCCGAGTCCGGGCGAGAAAACCCGTAAGGTAAGATCCCGATAAACAAGAAAGAAAACAAAGCTTAAGTTAGTGGAAAGAACTACCACACACAAGTTGGATAACTTGGAAAGATAAATAAATGCGGAAAGTAAAGCTAACTCGAAAAGTAAAGAAGATAAATTATATTGATAAAATATCAAAGAGAAAGATACAAGAGCTTATACCAGACTTCCAATGATGACTCCAGAATCCCGAGACAAGCTCAACTCGACTCTAACTCCCAGACTACTAAACCTAACTCTAGAAAGTCAAATGAGTGAATAGAACTCCTTGGTGTGTGTGTTACAAGCTGATGTGCACCCCTATTTATGGTGTAGGAGGGCTGACAATGAAGTCGGTGAAGCGGTTGTGGAGTTGCGTCAATCCTAAGCCGGCCGACCACATCCAGGCCGGCTGGCCAGGGATGGTGGCCGCATGTCACCGCCTTTTTCCTGGACAATCCCGATGCTCTCCTAGAGGCGCTGGAGATGGCGTTTATCAGAAGCAGATCAGTTGGATGCTAGCCGGCCTGGTCAAGGCTGGTCTGCCTGACTCTGGCACGTTTCATCCCTCTGTTGCACCGACTAGATGACCAACGCTTGCATGTTGTCCAGGGAGGTGGTTCTCAAAAGTTTGCCCGAGTTTTTGCATGCAGGTGGGCCCTTCAATCCATGGGTTAAGCCTTTCGGATCATTGGATCAAGCCGACTTCAAGTGCATGGCTCAGGAGCAAGGTAAGTGTGTTTCCTCGCCCCTGCATCAGTGATGTGGCAATCCGAGGAGGTGCCGGGCTGGCCGGCCTAGGAGAGACCGGTTGGCCTGGGATTTTCCCCATTTTGCCTCATTTTTGGTTCACTTGTTCCTGCATTCACAACTCATCCAAAACTTGTAGAACTTGTCATAAATAAAAAAAATATGTCTGGAACATGGTGTAAAGCTCTATTTATTGCCGAGAAGTTGACAGACAAAGTGTGATTCAATGGCCATCAACACCATCCCTCTCTGGGTCCCATCTGTCCTGTTCTCTAGTGTGCTGGGCCGTCTGATGTTCGGCAACATATTGGTCGGAGATCTCGAATGAGTTAGCACCTGGTGAGTTTGAGAGATCTCCCACACACATGTCCTTGTACCTGTTTTTATTTGACAAAGAAAATAAAAAGGGTGGAAATAAAGACTACAGGTTTGAATACCGGGGAGTTCAAATCTTTATTAACTCAAGTGGCATGAAGAGAGTGTGGCGCCTCAAATTTCTTTTGTTTACTATTATCATTATTTTATTTATTTCTCTTTTTTCTTTTGTCTTGGCAAACTGTGCATGATGGGTAACTTAAACAAAAGCTTAAACAAACCCAAACAACTCAAAAGCATGGACCCCAACATGTTTGCCATTTTTTATTTTGTCATCATTTTTTTCGAAAGATCCTTTTATTTCAAAAAGTTTTTTTATTGTTCACCAAATTTCTATCTTTTCAGCATAGCTCACACAAGTCCGAGATGAAACTACATGAACATGAACAAAGGGGCATTTCGCAATGTACTCACGGTGAACCTTGAAAGGTGATATGTGCCTCCCTTGCTTGTTGTGCATTTTTTTTTTATTGAAGCGTGATGAGGACATCCCTATCATTGGTACAACCACGCCTACTACACAGCGAGGACCAATTACTCGAGCATGAGCACTACAATGATAACAAACAAGTGGGAGGCATGAGGAAATGAAGGATCGAACCAAAGAATCAGACTGCAAATTCGGACAGCCTGTTCGGACCTCCACGAACTGACAACTTCCACGGGACATAATTCTTTGCTCCGAATTTTGTTGGAGGCTCATGAGCACTTCATAGAAAGCACTTAAAGCCTACTTTTAGATGGATTAAGAAACACTGCCAGATTCCATCAAAATCACCCAGCAACTACAGAGAGAAGTTCGGACCTCCAGTTTTGGGCTGACATCCTTGTATCAAGTGAAGCCCACTAGGGGCCCATCCTATGTTAGGGTTTCCACCCTCCCATGCCTCCTGTCTATCTCCCATGTATAAATACATGCTCCAGCAGCCAAGAGAAGGTGGGGTTTTGTTTCGTTTTAAGTTTACCCTCAGCTACTTCCTGATGAGCGCGTGTGTCGATTAGACGACCCGTTTGCTTGATTCAAGACCCCAACTCGTGATTCAGTTTCAGCCTTTGGCTTGATTTTTATGAGTTATTTGCTTGTTCATCTTGTTATTGCTTGTTCTCAGTTGCTAGAAGGTTCAAAGGTGTTCTTGGCATAGCAAAAACATCACAATCAGAGACGGTGTACCTATTGCTAAGGCGCAGCCCTTGTGGGGGTTGTAGTCGGACAGCCAATGTCGAATCCACCATCAAATCGAGTTATCCCCAGCGCAAATTATCCCCAGCTCTCATCGAAGATCAGGAACATACCCTAACGGGTTCTATCATGTGGTATCAGAGCAAGATTTTTGGTGAGAGTTTCTACCCATACTTTACATTACCTATAGTCCAGAAATACCAAAAATAGGTTAGATTCAAAAATCCCAGCAACTACTTTGAGCCTTTGCCGTCCTACATGGTTTTTTTTCTTCTTGAGTTTTCAATTGCATTGTTTGGACTAGTTGCCGGTTCCTAGTGGTTATTCTTTAGAGTTTTGAGTTCTGGTCACATTTTTAGTCACCACGAAATCCACCAGAACTATTCATATTTTCTCTGCCATTTTGCCACCATGAATCCATCTTCCCCAATTAAGCACCAGAAGAAAATAGCTATACATTTTGTGTTTGGTGTCCAATTCAAGAGTTTAAATACAATCTGGAAAGCTTATCTTGTGGTCTTTCAAATGGAGCTGACCTCATCTCCAAATTCCTTTTGAGTGCTTCGCAATAGCGCTGGATATTAGCGATCTGCTATGTGAAACTAAAGACATCAATCTGATTTCAAAGGGTTGTGTGTAGCAATCCCCTTATTTGGGTTGTTGCAACACTGAACGGAAGAGTTTAGGATTTTAAAGAAAAAGAAAGAAAGTAAGAAAGAAAGAAAGAAAGAAAGAGAAATATTTTGGTTGTTGCAACACTTTAAAATATTCAAAGTGTTGAGCTGTTTCATCATTTTTTTTCAATCTTTGGGATCTTCAAATAAATTCTTATTGTCTTCAAAATACTTCAAATTTGGTTCCACTGTGATGTGAACCCGTTAGGGTTTGTTCCTGATCTTTCGATGAGAGGCGTGGGATAACTCGATTGATGGAGGAGACTACGTTCACGGTCCGACTACAGCCTTCCAAGGATGCTGCGCCTTAGCAACCGATATACCACCTCCTATGGTTGCCTCGATCTTGTGGAGCGCGACCCCCGGCCACTAGGGCACGCGATCTTGTGGAGCGCGACCCCCGGCCACTAGGGCACTCATCCTGCAAGCAATCGAAGAACCAGCAAGAACAAGTAGAACAAGTACTGAAATTACGAGATGTAACTGAAGGTCTCAAACTGAATCTCAATTATGGTGGGGTTCCGAAAACAAGTGGACGGACGGCTGGATCAGCACGCGCATCTACAAGGAAGTAGCAAAAAGCTAAACTTGCATCTAACAAAAACCCGAGTGTTCTTGACGGCGGCTAAAGGTTATAAAGAAGTGGGAGAATAACCACAAGGGTGTTGGGATCGTGTTCCAACCCTAGGACGCATCCGACTTGGACTCAACTTGATACACGGCCCGTTGAGCCAAATTAGGGTGACGCAGCACCGTGGCTGAAAAGGACTCTATAGTAAATCGAAGATTGCGGTTGACTGCAAATAGATATGGAGGTGATTCTGGATCCTTTGGAAAGTAGATTTGATAAGCTTTCCAGGAAGTATCTGAGCTTAAGAGTGAACTTACCTGATGGGTAAGCAGACGAGCATGAGCGTGAGTAATAGGACCAAAAGGTGTGGTCGAAGTAGATACTGGTGAAGTGTGGATGTATAGTTGGTGGTGATGTCCTCATCACACTGCAAAGTACATACCTTGTACTCTATTTTCATGCTGACCATGGACTGACTTTCTTAGCAATATTTCAAAATGTAAGCTCTTGAACATTGCTATGTAGTCACGTTTGTCAATTCATGTGACCCTTCAAATTCAATTTCTTTCTTATGGAATTTGAATTCCATACTTTAAATTTGAGTGCCTTTTGTCGATATCTGCTGTTTGACACTTCAAAGAATTTGATATTCAAAGAGTTTGACCAAATTTGACCCAATTTGACTTTTCTTCACTCCTTTTCCTTTCGTCTTCTTTTCTCCTTTCCTCTTTATCTTCTTAACCCTAATTACTTAGATTTAATCCATGCTTTTAATAATGTGTGTTGTCATATCTGGTTTGTCAAAGTGAGCTTGCTGGGGGTGCAGAACCAAGTGCGCAACAACCTCTTCTTCGTTTTCTCCATCTGACTGATTTTGATACTCCGTGGGCAAGAAGAAGACCATGTTTATATCGGCCGATGCTCTAGGCTTACTGGTCTTTTTCTTAGGGTACCAGATTTTGGTGGCCTCAGCTTCCTGCTCATGCTGTTCATACTGCCTGAGACGCTGCACTCTCCTTTTTTGGACATGGTCAAACCTCCAGGACACTACTGCGGATTTGATTCAGGAATATACTCGCGATGATACGAAGGCCCATCTGATTCTTCAACTCGGCTATGCTTTGCCGATCGTTCTTTCGGAAAGCTTATCTTTTCATGTACCAAAACCCTTTTTTGTGGCCGATCACGATGATCGTACTCTTCAGACCGCCTATCACATATAGGCCTTTCTCCATCCTAAGATCGATACTCGATCCGATCATGGATGGAGCGGTACTACTTCTCATGGCCATGAGATCTTCCGTGACATTTGTTGCTTTCTAGACAATCCTGAATCAAAGTTAATCTTAGCCCCTGGTTCCAACAATAGGCCGAAAAAGGACAATGCCATTATGACTCATGATTTCACCGTTCCGCCTCCTGGCGTCTCTGATCCCTCTCCTGCTGACATTAGAATTTGTTCAACAACATTTGCAGAATTACCCTCGGGTGTCGTGTACCTCTGGAAACTCATTGTCTCATAGCGACTATTATTATTAGCACGATAATTGTTGCTCTTGACTTGATCGACTGAGATTTGAACATCAAGATCAATCAACCCGGACTCTTTGGCCATCTGTGACTTCAATACCTTAGCTTTCCCTTTCTCAAGCTCCACCATGTTGATGTTTGGCCAGCGAGTGCTGATCAATTATCATTAGCTTCTTGTTTTTCTTCTATCTAGATCCTCCCTTGTTCAATAGCCGATTGGATTTGCTGCCGGAAAACCTTGCATTCACTAGTACCATGGGAATTGGAATTATGCCATTTGCAATACTTTTTATCCTTCAATTCCTCAGCCGATGGAATATTATGATCCGGAGAGAGATGAATTTGCTTCTCCCTTAGCAGGAAATCAAATACCTTGCTTATTCACGTCAAAGTTGTATTTCTCTATACTGGCCTTAACCCACAGGCAAGACATCGGCTTTTTATTCCTATTCCATTTAGCCAAGCCAACTTCAACTTCCTCCTCGGAATCAACTCCTTGGATCCTATATGAGCAACCTTCTTCTAGTATCGGCTACTTCTAGAATCCTGATAGCGGCTCTCATGGGATGATACTCTCTGAATGATGTGCCCAAGGGTTTCAAATTCTTGGGCAGAGTTGTGGCAGAACTGTCTGAATTATTCCGGCTCAAGTGCGCTAGTCATCACTATGCAGGCGATACTAACTCAACGCACTTCAAACGAAACAACCCATTGGTCTGTCGGGTCACCGTCCGATACAACCACGGTTCAACAGGATCGAAGTAGGTTTACCTCGCACGAAGGCGAGTTTACAATCACACCAAAGCTCACAAACTTTTAGTCCACAGAATAATTAAACATTATTACAAACTGGTTTCGAAACTTAAAGTAACTTAAACAGACATTGTTTAAAACAACAAGCTAAACAGCTTGTCCAGAGTCACGGCGGAAGAAAGTTGGCACCATGCTTCACCCTAAACATGGCGTCATTCCGGAGGGTCATTGCCAGCCAGGGTCGGATCCCACTCCAAGGACCAGCCAAACGGAACAGAGAAAGGCCAGGCTGGACTATCCGTTTGGTTCACACCGGTCATACCTGAAAAGCAGACTAGCAAGACTGAGTATACTAATACTCAGCAAGACTTAACCGAGCTTGGGTATACTTAGCCCATAACTAAATCATGAAGGGTTGAGAGGTTCTTGTTTTCTTTTTGCTGAAAAGCAACTAAGAGTATGATCTAGTTTTCATGTTTTAGCTTTAAGATTCTAGTGTCATTAATCATTCTAGGTAAGCGCCTATACTAGACAAGCAAGGTAGAGATTAGCATCCATCAAGATTATTGCAACAATAGTTACTGTTCTTACTCTATGTGGCAGAAGGAATAAGCAGCCTCAATTTCCGCGAAAAACGGACGATTCTGAATCGAGTTTCATAATCTTGCAAGGGTAAACCTAACTCACATGCTTGGAACATCCAATGATCGTTCCAAAGCAACCGTTTGCCTTTCATTCCGACTCGTGGATTAGGGCCACCACAAGCGACTGTAGGACCATACGCACATTCAATGTGCAGGACATACGTCTGTAGCACGACTACATGACCGTACTCCTGTCCGCTATGCAGAACGTATTCACGCACGTCGGTGCGTGTACGAAAAACCAAATTACGAGTGGTGGGAGGTATGTCCACTCCTCGGGCCGATTGGTTACTAGGCTTACCGCTTTCCATATTTCGCGGCATGTGGCTAGTACTTTCAAACGCTTAGCCAAAGCTACCACACACTGTGATCTTATCAACACAGACGGGGTAACCTTTCAAGTCATGATACTGCACATGACCCCGTCCATCATCCTTATAGTGATTGCAGAATAGTAAACATTCAACTCCTATATCGCGCGAGTGACAGGAAATCACTCGACTTCTGCCGGTCCTATTAGCAAAGCATCTATTCGATAAGGACTCAGGCACAATACATAGGTTCCTAATATCCATGCATCTAGGGTTCTATATCAACTCCTAGACTTAATGCATAATATAGATATAAGTATAAAACTGGATAAGTGTAGTAATTTAAAATACTGGGTTATGCATTGGGGCTTGCCTTCTTGAGCAGGGTGGAGGTCAGGGATGTCAGAGACTTCTGAACCTTGGTTCGGGGCTTCAGTTAAATTCTCGACGACGTTCACTGGGTCTTCAGAAAATCCTTGCTCGTGTTCCGAGACTAGCTCGTAGTCTCCGTGGTCGAGTGTCGCTGACTCTACATGATATGCAATAATTTGAATTAGGTGGTTCTTGAGTTAAGAATTTTACTTCACGATAAAATTGCAATCTAACAAATTGATATACACAATTTCATAAAGCGAGAGATTTAAATATAAACCTACTATTGGTATCTTTATTCAATTAGTTGAATTAATTGAATTAGGTTAACAAGTTTGATTTTTATTTTGAAATCCACAAAGGCTATAGCCTTGAATTTTTGTGGATAAGTTTTCTTCTAGTACAAGAGCTTACTATGAAATTTTCATAATTTTCTGAAAACAAAAACTAAAGCATTTGAATTTAGTTCAAATATCAAGTTTAAATTCAAATCTTAGGCAAAACAGTGCTACAAATTCTTGAAAAATTTACTATCAACTATTTTATTACAGAACATCACATGGTAATAAGATCTAAGCATAAAAAACTTAGTAACATGCTTGAATAAATTTAAACCATTTCAAGCATGATTTACATAAATTTAAATTATTTCAAGCTAGGGTTCAATACTGTAGGTGACATTTTTACACCAGCTTATTCATACCCTAAACAGGCTACATACCAAAAATCACAAACAATAGAGCTAGCATGCAAAAGTTATGCTCAAGATACCCTTTTGTTAAACTTTAAAATAACTAAAAAAATATTTTGGTTTACACTGCACTTCAGTAATAAAAGTTGTAGAGCTAAACTTCTAGAGTACAATAAAATTGGTTTGGCCATTTTTGGATTTTTCTACAAATTCCTATGGATTTTCCAAGTTGGCTGATTTGAATTGGGGGGTTTCTGATTTTCTACAAAAAGGCCCCTGGAAAGATTTAAATCTTTGCAATTGGATCCTTGGCCGGGTTACACAAGGATGCCGATCGGTGGCGATCAAATTCCAGCGAGGGGGCTCACCGGCGGCGAGGGGAAAGTGGGGGAAAAGATTCAGGAGCTCACGGCGGTCACGGGGGTGGCCGGTGTTGGAGAAGAGAGGGACCGAGGCGGCGGTTCGACGGCGAGCAGGGGCGAGCAGTGGTGCTCCGAGGGGCGGCGATGGCGTTTCGGTGGCCGGAGGGCAGGAGAGCGGTGGGGAAGTAGCTAGGAAGCTTCCTCGGGGTGATGTGGTGCTGGTGGTGTGCTTGGCCGGGGCTAAGAGGCAGTGGATCGTCGGAACGACGGCGAGACCGAGCGGCGGCGGAAGCTCGAGCTCACCGGCACGGTGGTCCGGTCGATCTAGTGCGGGAGAGCGGAATTGGGCAGGCCTGTGAGCATCAATGGGTGGCGGGGGTGCTACTGGAGCACTGGATCGGGGGTGGGAGGCGGCAGAGGCGGCTGTCGATGGCGAGCCGAGGCAGCGGCGGAGCTCCGGCGAGAGTACTTGAGCGGAGGAAGAAAGGAGAGGCAATGCGGTGCAGTGGAGTGTGTAAAAGAAGTTGAGAGGGACTCCTAGGCGAGCTTTAAGGCCAAGAGGAGCACAGCACAGGTGTAGCAGCTGCTGGCAAGCTCGGCGGCGTGCGTGGCGGCTTGGGCGACGGCGGCGCGACGTGGAGGAGCAGGGAGAGGGCCAGCGCGGGGTGGGGAGCGGCGGGCGTGGTGCTGGAGCGGCACGTGGTGTAGAGAAGAGCGGCGTGGGGTAGCTGGGGCTTGGAAAATTGGCTGGTGAGGGCAACGGGGTCGGCGCAGAGAGAAACAGAGAGAGGAGGACTGCAGGTATTTGCAATTCTCCAAAAGTGCAGGGCATCCATTATAAAGCAGAGTTAACTTTCAAACCATAGCTCAAATGAAAATATGCCCAAAAGCAAAAGTGTAGAGCTCAGCAAGATCTACAACTTTTCTTTAAGGTTCAGTTACAAAAGAGTTAAGGATTTGAATCTAATTTAAAACTTGGCAAAGCTTTAAACTTCGGAGAAATCCTATTTAAAATCTACACTCCACTTGAATCCTTAGGGTAGTTTCACCTCTATTTGTGGTTTAAAAGTAAGTTTTTACCTTTTTGCAAAACAACCTTCACATGTTTTTGATTTTACCTCCCATTCTCACCCATTTTACACCAAAGGACCTAAATTTTCTAGAATTAAAAAAAGATCCTTTTGCCTTTGCATTAAAGTTTTAGCACACATACACAAGATCAAACATACACACTTTATACTAGAATCTAGTGTGTGTTAATCCTAAATACCTGAATGTCACAAGAGTATCTCTCCTTGATGGCTGGCAATAATCCTTGAAAAGCTAGTTTTGCCAATTGCCCATCGATCAAGTTCAAGCTGAAGCATCAGCTCCTCATGTCATGGAACCTTTGAATATACTCCGGGAGTGATTCATCATTCCTCTATCTGTTGGCAATCAAATCAGTCAAACACATCTCATGGAGGCCGATGAAGAAATAATTGTGGAATTGTTTCTCCAAATCGGCCCAAGTGCAAATAGAGTTAGCGGGTAAAGATGTGAACCATGTAAAGGCCAAACCAGACAAAGATAGAGGAAACAGCCGAACTCTTAAGGCATCCTCTTCAGTGGCCTCGCCACACTACGTCAAGAATCGGCTAACGTGTTCGATGGTTGACATGTTGTCTTGACCAGAAAATTAGGAAAAGTCTGGCATCCTGTATCTGTTGGGTAATGGCACTCGATCAAACGTTTCTAGGTAAGGGTGCCGCTACATGTACGATTAGTCTTTAGGTCTCAAACCAAAGTGGTTCTAGATCACATCGGCTATCTTACTGGCCTAATCTTCAACTGGCGGGCCTAGCTGATGCATTTTTGGCCTTAGGATCTAAATCAGGAGCTGTGGCATTTGGTAATATGTATAATCGGATGCCAAGTGATACCCATATGGAGGCCCGCGTCCTCCCGAGTTAGTCTGATAGCATGCAGCTTGAAAGTATTGCTTGGTACATCAGGGGCATAATACTACCTGCCGTTATTGTTGTACTGATCGCCCCTGATTGGCTGGCTAGATGGTGCTTGCTGCCGATGCCCTTGATCTGTTGACATCGGCATAGGTTGTTGGTGCCCCCCTTGCGTGATAGATGTTTGCTGATATCTATCTGATGAGGGTGGCGGAGGAGGCCGACGAGGATAGCCGCTCATAGGGTGTAGAATAGAGAACGGCAGCCCACTAGGCTGCTGTTGTGCCAATGGCATCGGAGGAGGCATCTTTGGCAACACTAGCTCCTCTGTTTGGACACCTTTACCCTGTAGTCGTGAGCTGATGGATCTATCGAGAAATATGTAGGGCCTTCTTGCTGCTCTGGCGGCCCACCAACTACTTGCCTGATCAGATTTATCAACACTCCTGATTGATCAATCAGAACATGGTGCATGGCTTCATTGACAGTGTCCTGAAAGCTTGGAGCATTAGAATGGCCTGCTGCGTGGTCAATAGGAGCCACTATGACGGATGGAATCGGCAACTGAGTCTTTTGTACCACCTTGTTGCGGGTCTTGCCAAACGAATCCAAGCACAGCCTCCTAAAGTTGTCCACATTGTCCTGGACGATCTTCTTCTATTCTTTAGACAAATCGTCCATGGTGACTTCAATCACTTCTTCTGGGCAGACCAGCTCTCCCATGATGTGAATTTGTTTTCATGTCCCACTTGGCATGCCAAAGAGCTTGTTGCCGCAAAAATCGGATGGTGAGTCTTGCGGAGCACGGCATGCTAAGACCTGGAGCTCTGCTTATCTCCAGTGCAGGTCCTGCAAATTAGGTTCGAGGCGTGCCAATCAATTTAACCGGAAAAAGAAATTTAATCAGTAAATAACAAGGAATGCATCAGCTGGGATTCCGAAGAGTTTGAGAGACTGCATCGGCTAAGACGTCCGATACATATATTTACCCACTAGCTCTAGAGCCGATTCGTGATGAGTCGATATTAAGAATAAAATCTTCGTAATTAAATACATATGTCCGATTAAACTAAATCTACCGTCACCATTAGTCAGATTGAATTTAACCGAAACAACGCTAACAGTAGGGCGATAAACCGAGCATAACTAGCCAATGCATCTACTTACATCAGAATTTATGCTTATCATTAAGTTCAAGATCGGCTAAAAGAGCCGATTGATGCTATCAAGCTATCATAATCATGTCATCGTTAATTGATAAACGAATCCAGCTGATAAAACTTGACTCAACATTATCGTTCAAGGATTGGATCTAACCGGGACAGCTTGAGACAATAAAGTTAGATTAGACGAATTAGCCGAAAAGATTACCCATAACGAAATCCAAGACTATAGATAACTCGATAGTTTTAGTGAAAATCAAGGAAGAAATTGGCTATCGGACTGCTGTATAAAAAGATTAGATGAAAGCCAATAAATCTATGATCGTCGCTAGATAAATTGTGAAATCCATCTCAAACTAGTAAGAGATCAAATGATGCAGCCTCACAAGAACTTGATAGAAATCGATAAATTGGTAGATTAAACTAGACGAAATGACAGCGAACTTACCAACAAGCTAGAGGTCGATCCGATGTAGCTCTACTTGTTGAAGAATTCCCCGAGAAAAAGTACGCTACTCTTACTCCTAGGGTGACGGAGTGCCGAAAAAAGTTATATTGATTAATGATTATTCTTTACAAAATCCTGACGGCTCCTATTTATACTCCAAAAATAAAGACTCCTAATCGATCACAATCTATTACAAACTTGACTTAAAGCAAAAAAAGACTATATCTACAGGACTTTCAAAAAGAAAATTGGGCTTCTATGGAATCTTCTACTGACATCATCTCCTAGTCCGATTCGAACTCCTTCCAGCCATTCTCCTAACCAAGTCCACATCGCCTCCGACTGGCGCCACATCATCTATGCATGTTTGCCTTGCTTGCCCCGACCTCGCTCACCCCGGCCGCGTGCTCATCCTACGTGCGCGCTTGCCTAGATGCTGGCAACTAGCCTCAGACACCTTGATTTGGGAAAGGGTTTGGTGATTTGGGTGGAGTTGGGTGTGCTGAGAAACTCAAATTAGAGATAAGGATGACTGTGGACTCATGTTCATATTGGTGGAGAGATAGATTTGGCACTGAAAAGAAAGTGAAATGGCTGTCAAAATTGTGGACCCATCTTATCAGTCAGATTAACTTAATAGATTTTAATAACAATGGCAATAAAACAAAAAAAAATTGATGTAGTGGCACTTGAAGGAAGTTAACAATTTTAGGCAATAAGAGAATTCATATAATTTCTAGGATTAATTGGATTTATACCATTAGAATTATTCGAGTTCAGGCATCCGCCATTATTATTCATTATATTGCAAACCTACCGTTACAATTTCACAGGGCTTGGAAATACACCACTAATTACCCATTCGATGTGTTTATGAAAAATTTTGGACCAAAATACCCCATCTTCTTCCCTACTCCTATCTCGTTTCTCGCCCTTCCTCTTTCTGCGAGAGAAAAACTACATCACGTCCGCCGCCCATCATCCGACCCGGCCCCATGCTTCCACTGGTCACCCTCCTCCCAGGAGAAGCGCGTGGGCGGACCGCCCTGTTGCACGGGCAGCGCTCCAGTTGGCCCCGCGCGGACCCGCGCCGCGGTCCAGCTCGGCCGCCGGCCTGTCGCGTCCTCCGCCGCGCATGCCACCTGCGACACGAAGAGGCAGTATGTCGTGACAGGTCGCCGGCAGAGCGCCACCTATTCCTCCAGCACCATCAAGTTTTGCAAGACTGTCCAGGTGTTGCTGTCGACGCAGAGGCACCCACGAGGCACTCGTCGGAGCCGCACATCGAGAACGGAGGATGCCATGCCGTTGTCGTCGGTGAACTTCCGGGGCCTGAACCGCACGTTGGCATACCTCTAGTACTTCATCGCGCGGAGCTAGCGGCCGCCGGTGGGAGCACGACGGCTGCGGCGCTACGTCGTGCTCCTCTCCGCCGCTGGCGGAACCGTCGGCTGGAGGTAGGCGTGCACCAAGTGGAGCAGGTGGGGCAGCATGCTAGCGGCTGCGCGGACTACGGCTTCCTGCTGATGAAGAGTATCTGCTGGAGCAGCACCTGGACGGGCTGGTTACGCAATCGAGGACAGAGCTGGCCGTGCCTCCGATGACACGCTCGTGGAGCCTATGAAGGACGAAGAGAGGCATCTAGCTCTCGAGGAGGAAGACAGCATTGCGCACCAGCGTGTTGCGGCCGGCTGCTGCCCGTTACCCAAAGAAGTTGGAGGAGAAGCGCGGTCGCCGGACGCCATGGAACGGAAGAGTGGGGATGAAAGGAAGAAGAAGATGGAGGCATTTAGGTTCAAAATTTTTCATAAACACATCTAAATGAAGGGGTGAGTAGTGGTCAATGGTGCCAATGGTAAGTTTGGAATATGCGGAATAGTAACAGTAGATCTCTAAACTTAGACAATTGTAATGATATAAATCCAATTAACCCTAGAGTATTGAGAGTGTCCTCTCGGTATACAAGTTAGAATCATTCGATAATATAGTCACATTTATAAAATTATTTCGTGATATGTTTACAATAGTGCAAGTGGAGTGGAACTCTATTTTTGAAGATATAAACAATTCTACGGCCCAGTATATTTGTCTCTAAAAATCGCTGAATTTGCGAAATAAAACACGTGAATTCTTTGATAGTAAAATATGGAAAACTGGAAATGTTAGTAATCGACCCACTGTATTTTTACGACACCAATATATTCATAACAATAACATGAAATTTGGGTCAATAGAATTTTAGAATCTCGTAATTAGAGTAGGTAGTCAGCAAACCCTTTTTGGGCCCTTTCTCCACTAAACCCTCGTAAAACGGAAAAGACTTTCTAGCTTCTCTTCATTTCACGTGAAAAGGGTTGCGAGCCCAAGCCCCAATCCCCCAAAATTTTTCGTCGAAATCGGCCGTGAGATCCGCCCAGTTCGCGCTCCGATCCGGCGCCCACCGTCGGGGAAGGTTCCGCCCCCCTCCGACGAGATGGCGGGGAAGGGAGCCAAGGCCACGGCGGCCAAGTCAGCGGACAAGGACAAGGGGAAGAAGGCCGGCGGTCCCGTCTCGCGCTCTTCCCGCGCCGCGCCTCAGGTCAGCTCGATCCCTCCGCTCTGGTTAGCTTGTCGCCTTGCCATCCATGGGGCTTTTAGATTTGGTTTAGATGCCGTCGTGCCGCGCATTTTGGTGTGTTTTTGGGGGGCGCGTCGTTAGATTCATCTCTTGTTTTCTCCCGATAACTCGAATCATGCGATGCAGTTCTGCGGAATTTCATGAATGTTTTCTTGTAGTTGTTGGACGCTGGTCAATTTGTTTCCTTCTACAAGGGTTTGGTGGATCTGGAGAAGCTCGTGGTATGCCTAGTTGGCTGCTGTGGATGAAATGGTTGTTAGAAGATATCGTTTCCGCAGGCCTGGGCGTGAACTGTGAGCGCTCACAGTAGTCTTTAGTTAGAAGTTTTTTTTCCTGTTTGATTTAGATTAGGAATTAGTTTAGTATTTTGCTTGCCCCTAGCCTTGAAATTAATTTTCTCTTCTTCAACGTGAGGACGAATGAAACTTCTTGAGATTAGGTCTCTTTGCCTCACATTGTATGCAATGCTGAAAATTTTGAAATATACTGTAAAGCTGGTGCACTGATGCGATAATGCTGTTGTATCGTGTAGGAGAAATCTGCTCCGAAGAAAGATGTTTATCAATTGTTTGCTGAGAAGGTTAGGGATAACAAACAACTGGAATCAAGATGGGCAATCATGCAAGAAACTCGAGTGGAGTATTTTCGTGGAAAAGATTTCACTACCTTCATCAAGAATCATCCAGAAGTCAGGGAAATTTTAGGGCCGGATAAAGATTTAGAAGTGGAGGACATTGTTAACACTTTGCTGACCAAGAACCTTGTGATAAGATGTGACCGAGTTATGAAAACTGTCAGGCCTGGCAAGAAAAAACTATCATCATGGCCTGCTCATTTGGAAATACATAATGTAAGTGTTGTATGCTATTTACATAAAACGTACCAGAATATATCTTCTGATTCTGTTGGTTAAGATAACTTGTTAATACTGTGGTTGTACCTATATTTTATTCTTGAATTCTCTTACTGCGGCATTTACATAATCTCTAAGCTAATCGTCGTAATCAAACTCCATTAGTTATACTAAAAACCAGATTTTAGATACTTCAAATGCTACAATTAGAAGCCTTTTATCTGAAGTGGTAGATGTTTTTGCAAGGAAAGTCACCCGATTATGCTTTTGCAAGGAAAGCCACCCGACTATGCAAAAGCACATCTTCAAGCCACTCTAGCAGTTATAAATAGTTTAAAGTTATTAATAGGTGATTAGACATCGCATGAGCAACCAACAGCAAAGCCAGAGTGATATGCCATTGACATACTGCCCTGGATGTTTACCTAACAGTTATCCACAGTTTCAGTAATTCTGCTTGAAAATTGTGCCTTTTGCATTGCTCTCTTGATGTGACATTATGATGAAGTTTACCTAACCGTTATCCACAGTTTCAGTAATTCTACTTGAAAATTGCACCTTTTGTATCAATGATGTCAAGTAAAAGTTTTCTTATGATCAAGTAATGGTTATGTTCTGCTTTAATAATCATGAATCGTGATATATCTGCTTGCTACAATTACTTTGAAATGTGGTAATATGAGTCTAAAGGAAGGTGCAGGAAGCAAACTTTTATCATCTGTTTTTTCATAATTCATTCATGTAGTTTCTTATAGCTACTAAAACTTTTATCATGTAGCTACTAAAACTTGGCAGTAAGAAGTACTTGAATGAGTCAAAATCGTTAGGTTTTCAATATAAGATGACTAAATTAAAAATCTCTGTTTTGATATAGTAAGACCCATTAATGCTGATAGTTACATTATCTACTTTCTCTTGTCTGATTTTTCAATTCTAACTAATTCAGTCTATACCGTTATTCTCTTCATATTGAAATGAATTGAGATGGGCTTGGAGTTAGTTAATTAGGGTTGTTTATGTATCTTTCTTCATTTTATTTATTTATTGTGTTAATGGATTGATGTCAAACTAAAACATTGTTATAGCTCCAATATGTACTCAAATTTTTTACTGGGTTCATATATTCTAAGTCTTGCAATATTTTCTGATCTTTTTGATAGCTGTCCATTAAAACGAGGTATTTGCTTTACAAAATGTCTTTGTACGTAATATTCTGTATCTTAGGTTTGATAAAATTAGATTATGCATAACAGTTAACTACAGAATATGTTACATGTTATTTTCTTCTTGGGGTTGCTCTTATGTAAGTGGGTTTGATTTGTACTTACAGGAACAAGTGTTTACCGAAAATGATGGTTTCTTTGCTTGGATGTTTCTCAAAAGGCGGACCTTGTGGCAGACAATTCTTTCATTTGTTTGGCCTCTTTTTGCACTGGCAGTCTGCTTATTTCCAGTTTACCCATATCAATGCAAGATTGTTGTACTGTACTCATGTGCTGGAGCTCTACTTTTCATCGTCTCCATTCTTTTGCGTAAGATCTCTCTCCCTCTGAGTGTGCTTTCATTCAAAACTGTTGTTTAATGATTGACAGTTGTTTACCACACGTCTATGGTTAATGAACGACAGTTGTTTGCCTGTGTTGTGCACCCACACCTACCAACATCACATAACACTTTTGGTCATTACACCTCTTTGAGTAATTCATGACAATTGTTTGCCTGTGTTATGAATGCTCACTTCGGATTATGTTGTTTGCATGTTGTTTATAAGGAAGCAGATACCAAAAGTTGGTCTTGATTTTATCAGTGTAAGTTTATAATATATATTGATGCTTTTGCAGTTGGATATATTTCTAGTTATGGATTAAAACTTCACACATTACCTTTAAAAAAAATCCATTAAGTAGTACCAAAAATTCAAGTTACTGCTTTATTAGTTGTTTCACTGTGTTGCAGCGTATATTATGTTTGATCATGTTGCTTTCAAGAATGTTAAAAGTGGCACTATAGAATATAGAGTGGACCTGCCCAAGTGCTGTGAGCAAATGCTGCTGCATTTATATACTCCCTGAGATCTAAAAGATAAGTCTCTTAGGACATTGACAGTCTATAAGGTGACACTTTGACTAGTAATTTATATGAAAATGAACTCTTAACTAAAAAAGGATTACACATTATGAAAGTATTTTCATGGTGAGTCTAACATCAAACTTACCTTATTCTATCAGATATGACTCTTGATATCGTGATGGTTAAGGCTATAGAAGTGTGATCAACATAAATCCTAAACCACCTTATATTTTGTATAGAAGGGAGTATTTTAGAACCATAGATAGCTATACTAAGTCACTACTACTAGTAATAGGAATTTTTTGCTGTTGTATCGTTAAACTGAATGCTACATTAACTTCCTTTTCCTTGTAGCGACACAGTTGTGTTTGGACTAAATACCAGCACTTGTGGGTGTAGGCAGGTTCACTCTCAGTACATTAAGAAATTTACCAGATGTCACTGGAAAAGTTTGGAATTTTTCTTTGATTTCTCAAACAAACTTTGAAACAAGATTTTAGATTCAAATTCATGCGCATGATACAATAAAGTAACACAGATTCATACTTTTACTAAAAGCCGCACAGCTAGCTCAGTCGATAGGTTCTACCATATGCCAGATGTTGTGATTTTGGTTATCGTTCTGCTATTTGCACCACACTTTAGGTTGGACCCAAACTTAAGTGCATCAGTTGTTAAAAGTAAATAAAAATGGGGGTAGTTTTCAAACTCAAGAATTTATGCGTGGGAGCCACGAGCTCAACAACTTAAGTAGCTATTCACTTGTTTCATCACAACAGATTTTCAGCTGTTTTAGCCATTCCAATTCAAATACATCCAAACTTTTTTTTATTTTGACCGGGTGGATTTTTTTTACTGAATCCACGTGATAAACTAGGTTTATCAGTGGTAACTGGCTGGTGGTCTATTGGCTTCTTGTGGCTGAGAGTTTGTATTTGATACTATTATTGGTAGATGTGAGTATTGCAGATGAATCTGCTTGGAACTCATACAATTTTTGTTTGGTTTGGATGTCTGTTCTGAAGTCAGGGGTAGGAATCATTAGTTTGTTACTTTCCTATGATATGCCATTGTTTTAGGAAGCCTATGATAAAAGTATATTTTTCCTTCAAGAAACTATTTGCCAAGAGAATGTCATAATAAAATATTATGTTGATTTTCAAAAACGGTTTATGCTTCCGGTTTCATTTCATTTCTCACTAAATATTGTTTGTTGAGGATTGACCACTGTTTAAATTTAAGGTGACCTATGAACAGGTATCCCTTTTTTATTGGTGAACTCCGGTCAATTGTTCTACATTTAAAGAAATTATGAGTTTCTTTAAATCAATAAACAACCTTGAAATTCTTCATATTTGCTGTCTTTTGCTATATTTTAATTTTTTTATATCCTAGCAGAGGGCAATGAGCGATTGATTGCCAGTAATATTCTGGTCCACACATAATAAGACTAAAGTTTTACCAGTTGACTTTCTGTTATTCTTGCTCATTGTGCTTGTTTTTGCTGAATTGCTGATGGTAGGGTACTGGAGTTGCATGCGCATGCTAGAGTTCCTTATTTTGTTAAATCTCTAACTTTTGTTGCTTTATGCATCCAGATAGCTTTCGCCCTTCTTATCACATGGAATTTTGTTTTGTCCCTAATAACCCATTGTCTTCTGTTTCCATGGAATTGCAGTAAGAGCTGCTATCTTCGGCATCTTATGGGTTCTTCTTGGGAAACGTGTATGGTTCTTCCCCAATATAAACGCAGAGGAGACAACATTTAGAGAACTCGTTCGTTTTTGGCCTGAAAAGGATGAAGGAGAGCGGCCAAAGTGGACATCGAGACTTTTCTATGCTCTTGTCGCTGTATTGGTGATATTGCTCCTTAGGCACCATGCTCCAGATGAAGCAGCTAGAGCCAGGTAATTTGTTATCTTCAAAGATTTTCTTATTTCATGTTTTGACCTAAGAGCCATATTGAGTTATGAGCAGATAAGACCTGCCATAGTAGAAACCTTAGTTCATTGTCTTCTACTCATTAGGAGTTCTAGTTTTTTTTTTTTACCTGAGCAACCATCTTGCATTAGCTCACACTATGTCCACCCTAATTAATAATCTGATAGGAAGCACAATTTTTGTTGGCTGATTGCTCTATCCTCATGGAATTTCAGTCGGTTAAGTTGAATAACTTATTAACCCAAAAAATAGAACTGCACTTACAATTTTTCTGACAAATTGGAAGGCAGTCTGTCCAGTTCAAAATGCTGCTTTTCAAGTAAGGATCTCTTGCTACAGCCTACACTATAATTCATGGATCTGTCATATAATTTTAGATTAGATGGTAGCACCTCTTGCATGAGCTCATCAATGATATCTTTAGTGTATTTGTCAGGGAATTTATACTGCTGTGTCAAGGCAAAGTTCAATCGCATGTTCTGAATCGCATTACTAATCTTTTGATTGTTTTCTCCCCCTGTTTTCAGGTACCAAAAGAAGGTTTCTAACATAATCGATGATGTTCTGGAGTGGTCTCCAAAGTTGGCGATTTCTGGAATGATTGAAAAGCATACTGGGGCTAATATGACAGAAGCCAGCAACTACACCAGCACTGGTGGGAGTAGTCATGCCCATCCCTCTGCCGAAGGCAAGGCTACAGAAGCAAACCCGGATACGGATGCAGATGGGGATACACAGGCTGACTCAGATGAAATCCAAGATAGCGGGTATGCTGATGATACAAGAACAAGATCAAATGAAGCTTAAAACGACTTCAACTTTATCCTGTAGTTCTTTTTGAGTACTCTTCGTTGCTGTTCATCTGCAGAATTAATAGATAGGTTACTGACAACAAAAAATCAAAGCGCTCATGTTGACCATGTTCCATTCACATATTGCCAACAATGGCTGTATTCCAAGGTTCTCAAAGAATGTTTTCTCGTAGAGCGTGACAAAATTTTCAAATGGCTGCACCTGCGTTCGTGCTTTGAGCTTAATGGTTCTTGGTAAACTTTGTTGCATTTACGATGAAAATCAGAAGTCGGCTGCAAGAGCTACTAAGCTGGTCGGTAAGGCATCGTTTGCGTTCTCCCAGGACAGCACGGAATCAAAGACTGATAAAAAACCGTAAAAGACATGGCATGTTCATGATGGTGAGAAGGTCCCACCAGCCAAACACATCCATCCCTTTGCCACCTTCCTCTATTTTGGTTTCAAACCATAAAATGACTTTGTCCAGCTATGAGGACTTACCTAGTACATGTCTCGAGAAGAGTGTTAAAATTTTGTTAACGGGATGGGATGATAAATTTGGGACTGCTTATAAGTCGCTATTATTATAAATTTACACGATAAGCATAGTTTCTTGCGAGAATATGGTGGCTGCACAATACGAAACGATGGGGATGACAATATACTGCCATGCACCACAACAGTTTGGTGTTGAAACAATCTGGTGGCGGCAGGTAAAGTTAGTTTTGGGAAATTATTTTTCTTGCATTTGTTGAATGAAAATTTTTACAAAAACTTGAGATCAAGTAAATGTTCTATATATTTAAAATTACAAATTTTGAAAAAAAATGATGCAATTCCTATTTGTTAAGCTATTTAATGGTTTGACAAGTAAATGTTCTGTCTACGATCTTAACCAGCAAATAATCATTTACATTTGTTTATGAGGTGGAGCAACGGTCAAGTAGGAGATTTAAGAATCTTGATGATTGCAGACACTATGATTCAACGTATCATTGAGCAAAATTGCATCATCGAGTACTGTAAAAATAAACAATTATTTTGATGAGAATTGCATATGTGTAAAGTTGGCCCTTTCTGTAGCTGAAGGTAACGTGATTTCAAATTCAGAGCTACACGTGAGGAAGGTGTGATTTTGTTCTCTATGCCATTTAGTTAAAAAAGAAAAAAGAAATCTAGAACCGCTAAATCCATCTGAATTTACGCTATGTCAATAAGAATCAATGAATGGATATAACATTGGATAGAATTACCATTGGATGGATTTCGTAGGGGGGCAATATATAAAGTTGATACATTTAATAATAACAAAGGAATGCAATGCAGCCCTTTCATTGTTGCATTGATATAACGAGGAATAACAATTTAGAAGTTTTATGAGCTGCGTGTTCGTATCAATCTTGCGCTATGACACTCGAAGAACATAACATGGTAACTAATACTCAAAGAACATACTCCAACGCAATGGTATAATGCTCGATGTACAAACTTAGTTGACAGAGCAAGTCAAGCCACGACATATAATATAGTTAATATCAGGTTATCCACTTATTTGAGACAGAAATTCATATGAAAACTCTACTCCAGAAAGAACTATACAATGGTACTAGAATCATGATATCGATAAATATTTATCTAAAACCGAAGCCCTGCAATGCATGGCTGGCATATCAAATCCTTGAAATCCTTTTGAATCATCGTAGAAGGCAACAGCCTATGCTTTTGCTCTTCGTTTTCTCAGCAAGCTTTTGTCCACTAACAAACATGAGGATAGCGCTCCTAACTGGAACCGTTCCACTGACTCAATAGGCTTCTCAGTTTGTCCAGTCCTCTGACATTAGGAACTGGGCATTTCCATGTAGAAAAGCTAGAAACAACAACAAATTACATCACATATATGCTGACGCCTGACTAATTGGAGCTTAGAAGAGATCTTTTCTCAATCTATAATTGTCTACATTTTGTACTGCATCTCCAACACTATTAGAGACATCCATCTCCAACACTATTAGAGACATCTGGGGGGCCACTGGAAGAGCATCTGCTTGAACTGGTGCCTTCTGTGAGAGTGCTACCATTAATCTGCTTTATGCATTGCTTCTTTGTTTTCGAGTCAAAAGAGGCATCCTATGAAAATGACAAATAACCATTAAAAAATTTAGATCACTTTGCTATTTAATCAAATTTTGCACTGTGAAAATGTTTTTTTCTCGAAAGCGCAGGAGAGCTGCGCATCAATATATTAAGAAGAAAAGCACTGTGAAAATGTGTCTCCTTGATATATTCTATAGCCCTCACAAAAACAAAATCCATAAACTTCAGCAAATCAAGAATATAAATCATCTACCACATATTCATACACTCACCATTTATATGAAATTGAAAACTATCCTTACCTTGTTAGTGATCTCTGAATGTGAGGGACCTGAAGAACCAGGAGTTTTCAGTTCCAGATCAGTTGCAACATCACCAACGCCAGTACTTCTCACTCCACAGCTTACTTGCTGCAATGTAGATGACTTGCTTCTACAGTCTCGTCCAGGAGAGTTAGACCGATGACTACTTGAATGGGCAACTGGGCTATTAAGTTGGTTAGATGGCTGATCATTGGGAGGATGACAGGGTTGAGTATATGCCATGTAAGGGGTGCATGCATTGGGGATTGTTCCAGAAGTTTGACTACGGAAAAAGGGATATGCCTGCAGCTGCGGATGCATGGGTACAGAACCAGAGGGTATGGGAAGTGGGACTGGGTAGGGATATGCTGGAGGTGGCCCAATAACTACAGAAGGCTCCATTCCAGCCCATGGGTACAACACCCTCATCCGTTGTTGATACTGGTTATTCAAATTATCAACCTCAGATTTCAGTGAAGCTTTCTCATCTCTAAGCTCGTTCTTTTCTTGTGTCAACTACAAGTAAAAATGTGTATCAGATAACTAAGTTTTCTGTGGCTGATCTGCTTCTTTGTACTAATATTTACCTCACGTGCTTCTTCAGAAAGTGATGTGTATTCAGCTTTCAGCTTGTTCACCTGAGAAGTCAAATCTTTCAGCATCTGGATTGTGTCACCAAGGATAGTCGCCTTATCATTCCTGGGGCGGTCTGGATCTGGATATTTTAGCATGTAGCTGACATGAGATGACGATTAAATTACAGTGGCAACTTAGCATTTTATACTAAATAGCTAGAACGAGTTGCATATACAAATTTCAAACAAACATCTTGCATATGCAGAAACTATCAAAACTATATCCCACAAATAGCTTATACAACAAAGTCCGTCTATGATGCCCTCTTCCAGGGCGCCATTTGCTTCAGGCCTTATGAAAGAATACGGAAATTATGGGCTCCCCCCAAATGCCGTTTCATCATGTGGTTGGTTGCTCACAACCGAAGTTGGACAGCTGACAGACTGGCCCGGTGAGGCCTTCCCCACCCAGACCGATGTCTGCTGTGTGACAAGGATGAGAACATTCAGCACCTTCTCATTCGGTGTGTGTTTGCTAGACAGTTCTGGTACTCCCTCCTGCAACATGTTGGTCTTTCTTCGCTTGCCCCACAGCCTGCTGAATCATCCTTCGATGACTGGTGGGCGAAGGTGGAACCTTCTGTTAGTGGTGATGCACGAAAAGGCCTAAACTCCCTCACTATCCTTGGCGCCTGGAGCATCTGGAAGCATCGGAATGATTGTATCTTCAATGGGACTGCCCCAAGTGTTTGCACGGCACTGAGCCTCACTAGGGAAGAAGCACAGATGTGGAGTTTGGAGGAGTTAAGGGCCTTCCCCTCCTCACTGCTAGTGGGGTTGGTTAGGTTGGTTCATTGAGGTCGGGTCATCCTAGATTTGTAAAAGGCGATTAAGTTCATAGCTCTCTAAGGGGTGTGTGTGCACACTTTTTCATTTGCATGACTCAAAACAAGGTTTCAGATTAGTTTGTGCAGATTAACCTTTCTCAATTGCAGGTGCCACCATGCCACAAGTCGGCATGCAACTACTGACTAGACATAAAATCAAGGGCACTGGTAGCCTTGACCTCTAAAAGTGTTGGAATTGAAATCTTGAACTAACAATACCCCATGATACTTGACGCCCTTGACCTATTCAAAAGCTGTTTTGAACAATGTGGATGCCACATCACCTGCCACATAATCTAAGATGTCAGGAAATAAAATTTAAGATGGAGAGACCTACACGCCAGTCCCCTCCCTACCTTCTTCCTCTTCCCGTTCCACATTACAATGTTTTTATCCATCCAATATTTGGCTTGATGTTTTCCGCATCAAAACCACTTTACATGGCATCAGAATCCAACTAGATTGAGTCACAGGATTTAACGCCTATAAAGTTTCACAGCTCAGGGTCGGTCCTTGGACCAGGGGCGACATTCAAGGTTGAAAATTGGACTTGTTCCTTCAATAATTCTTTCTTTAAATGGAAGGCAGCAGTAAGAGGATGAGATAAGAAAAGACAACAGAAGCCAGTTCATAACTTCATAAGATATATGTATGAATCAACATACAAGTTGCCTCCCAGCAGTTCATTGAAACAATAGTGTCAATATACAGTTTCAATACAAATATGGCCAACGAACAGGGTATTAAATATGTTAATGTAAATATCACATTCTTTTAGAGGTCATATTCATTTAAAGCAAGAACATGAAGAGGGCAGATGCTATCAGCATGTGGTCGTTTAAACTTTGAACAATGTAGCTATTTTGTACAAAAACTAGCAGGAATGAAACAGGGAGAAAATGATTTAGTCAGAAAGGACTTTTGTCATAATTCTAGGTAACAATATGAAAAAGTATTTATGGAAGAACAGAGTCTTATTTGGTAGCACAAAACCATGCAGATTGCGTCATAAGCACATAAGAAAACTATGTCAAAAGTCATATGTTGAGCAGGACAAGTAGATCACCAAACATGCAGGCACACAAAGCAGTTACCCCACTGTTTATGCAGTTATGTATATATCACGTAACTACCACCATGTGGGAAGGTTGTTCTCGATAACTCTTTTTGTTCAAGCATCAGGTCTGATGAGGGAAACAGTATATGAACTCCATGGTACAGCATTATTGGCAGTTTCAGTTTTAATCACGTTCTACTAACACCAACAGTTTTAACGTTGCCTATCCTCTACTATTTAATTACAAATGAACTTAATTTGTTCTCTGGGATCCTCAGTATCTTATAGCTAGGGAAATTTTCAATCAAGAGAGTCAACATTTACAATAGTGCCATTGAAGACCAATGTGGGCTGAAAAGGCATAGGGCCCATTTGTGAAGAGTCGTGGCCAGCAGAAATTTGACAGTACAGTAGAGGTGCACTATCTGTTCTTGCCATAATTGAGTATCTGGATTTATGGGACTTAATGGCCAGAGATCAAGCTGCAGCTGAAAATACAGAATGAGCACCAACGGAGGGTTTCTGCTTCTGGAACATATTTAGCAAGGTCAGCTTATAGAGCCTTCTTCTTCGGGTTGGTATAGTTCAAGCCATGCAAATATTGGGCACCAAGATGCTGTCGCTTCTTTGTAAGGCTAGCAGAATATAACCGACACTGAACAGCAGATTGAGTGGCTTGTAGAGGTCTGTGACATCCCCCTACTTGCCCTTTAGAGATCAAGAAGAGGAACTTTGACAACTTTGTCTCTACCCATATGCAATACAGTTTGCAAACATTAATGAAATGATTTTACTATGATCTAGATACACAACACCTGGAAGATGGCAGGGTGAAGTCAGCTTGTAGAGACAAGAGGTTGACCATAGATGGGAGTAATGACTTGAGAGGAGAAAGTAGAGTTCATTTCTAGTGATTATCGTGAATTGCAGCAGCCAGACCATCACCCTTGAATAGAGATTGGTCACAGAAAGCCTAGACATCTACTAAACTAAAGACAAGTTTGGCTTACTAACTAACTAACTAGACATGAGAATAGGCAACAACCTAAAAATCTAGAGATAGTATGCTGCTACATCTTGTAGGGCCTTGCCCATGTGGTCCGCAGGTTGGACACGTCCATTCCTATAACAGTATCCTATAGAGTAAAACTGTTGTTTTGACTGTGCCGGTGGTTGAGCTTGCACTTCTAGTTAATATATGAATCAAGTCATGACCAGAACACTAATATTTGCTCAAATCACTGATGGACAAACTTCATGGATCATACCTTGATATTTGTCAAAACCAAAATGTTTTACTAGTCCGACCCACCCAGCACTTGTCCTCTTCAAACAGTGCATTCTGGCACTCTGTATGCTGAAATACCACATAAATGAACTTTCAACATCACTAGGCCCCATAAGACTTAACAAGGTTTTCCCTGTGCCATGTAGTATTTCAAATTTCAGGCATTAAATATGGTAATTTCATCTATTCTTGCTAAACTTGCTAGTCAATTCAAGAGTTTGGTGCACAAAATGCTAGTGTCATGGGAACACTATATTGGAAATATGCAAAACAATGGAGCTGTTTTTCTTGTTCTGAGATTTTTTGGCCCATCCAATCTGACCCTTGTTGCGGCTTGTACATAGCACTGTATAGGCTCTCCTTTTTAATATAACAGGCAGCTCTCCTGCCAGTTCGTTTTGGGAAAAAAACCGAGTACTTATTGGTAGTACAAGGATAAACATGTCATAGCATGTTCTTTCAAGGTATCCACTCTTGCTGATTTAGCATTTATAAATGTGTCTCTTGATAACCCAGAGGCCAACATACCCATTAAAATTCCTGAATAGCGGCACATGGAGCAATTATGATGTTTCATCCAGACAACCATTTCAGCTGAATCTTTCATCTATACCATCAGCCTGTGTTGATAACACGTATGACCATAACTCACATATCATTGACTTAACCTAGTGGTATGGTACAGATGAAAGGTGCACTGCACAGAAACGATGGCATGGATCAAAATTACCCAATTTTCATGCTCGAAACAGAAAACAGCATCATACCAAGTGTGTTTCCCAATTCCTGGAACTGCTCATTTAATTTATCTCTTCGCATCTTCTCCCGATCAGCCTTTTGTACCTTGCGCGTGGAAGACGGACCTTGGGCTTTGCACTCTGTCCTTTGACTATGGATAAAAGAGGGAACACTAGTCGTGAGAAAATTTCAGATCAGATGCATCTAAGACCTTAAATTATTTTGCACAAAATCACACAACAGATGATCCATGATTGAATCTACTGTCGATCACACTTTATTTAAGTCCACACTCCATTCATGTACAGTGTTTTGCTTTACTCGATCCTATGCTATGTAGGGAATTTTTTCCTTAACTATTTTTAGAGACCCCAGACATTTTTTAAGACGCCAGTGCTATGGAAGAACTATCTTGGGGTAAAACGAATGTGTCCTGTAACAAATTGTCAAAGGCTATGGTCACCGAATTCAACTATCAACTGCTCAATTGACGCCACCAAAGTAACACCAGAGAATCCATCTAACTCTATGTCCCTCCTAAATCCCCCAGATTTGAGTAAGAATTGGATAACCTCTCCCAACAATTCCCACCGAACTTGGCTCCTAACCCTAAAGAAAACGATTCAAAAGCAAAGCAAATCTGCTGAAGTGGTGTGTGGGCAGGGCGACCTGAGGTCGGCGTCGCGCGGGTGGAAGAAGCCATCCTCCGGCGTCTGACGGCCGTGCGGATCCATGGTGCCGTACGGAAAACAGGAGTGTGAAGGTGGGCAGGGCGGGGGGCGCGTGGTCACCTCGCTTCCCGTGGCGTGCGCGCAGGGAGCAGTCGCAGAGTCAGGCAGGTTGGGCCCGCTGCAGCCTGCAGAAGAGGAGGGGCTCGTGCTCCACACACGCGGATGGGCTATCACCCAACATTTTCTATTCGGATGGTTGCAGTTGCACCCTTGAAGTATCTGTTTCTTTCCTTCCGGTCCAGTCTGCTCAGAATTAAATTCCATATTCTTTTCTCTCTCTTTTGTCTTCGGTGATACTCTCGCCCGTGCGTCCGATGCCGCAAAAATATCGGACTCGGGCCCACGTTCGTTTTTTTTGAAGGAGGGCCCCCGTTCTTTTTTCCTCCCAGCAAAGCAATTGCTACTCCGTCTCCTTTGCCCTCGGTTCATTCAACATCCTGCGCGCGTTACGCGCCCTACGACGACCAAAATAATATATACTACTAGAGAACGCCCTATCAATCTATTGTAAAAATACCGGCCATATAGCAGCCAGTACTAATGCAGTGGCCAAATCCCCAGAGAGAAGTATTATCGCTAGGTTATGGCACAACATGGTACTAATAGGCACTCACTAGTGCCGAATCATGGCGCATTAAGTATCAGGTCGTGCCACGACCCGGCATTAATAAGGTCCGGAGGTGTTGGCATGACCTGGTCCGAAGGTGGTGGCATGATCTGGCACTAATATCCGCTTCTCTTGGCGTTTCTTATGCCTAATAGAATATGTATTCCGCAAACATATAGAATCACCGCTATAACACTTTACCTTGAAATATTCCAGAGTATCGTAAATTTTTCGGGTAAGCACTATGGTTGAAGAGTATCTAAGAAACAATGATAAACTTAACCAGAAGTATCAACCAACTAACTTAGTGGGGGTAAGCCAGATATAATAAAATAATGGACAAGCGACGATGAACACGGGAGACTCTAAATTTTAGAGTGGTAAGCAGCTGGGATGACAACGAGCGAGAAAGCTCCTAAAACACTTCTAAACTAACGAGCTAGCCTCACTAAACTAAATATTGCTTCTAACTAGTTATCGGAAACCTAAAACTTACTTCGACGGCCAGAGAGAGGAAGGACAGAAAAAAGGGGTGAGAGGGGAGTCCAATGGCAAATAGCAATTACTGCTATGAAAACACCTGAATATGATGGACTACAAGGGACAGAAAAGGCTGCCACCACCTGCCGCCTACCACATTGTTCCGTGGGGTGGAACACACTTTCAAGCTAACACTAAGCCAAGACACCACGTCTGCTGATGAGATATCGCCACCAACAATACATCCACACCTACACTAGTACCTATTTCACCAACATCACTTGATCCTATTACTCGCGCTGGTACTCGTCGGGTTACTCATCAAGTAAGTTCACTGTTAAGCTCAGGTTCATCATATTTAGACAATGGAGACACGTGCACTCTTATTTTACTCAGGAACAACAGATTGGATCAAAAGGGAAGAGGCATCGCGCACGCTGGATTCGGACTGCAGGACAGACACGACTTGTGACGGCCACCACAACTTCATCCGGACTTCATTTTGGTCGTTCAAGTACTTTCTAGAAAGCTTATCAAATCTACTTTCCAAGGGATCTAGAATCACCTCCATATCTATTTGGAGTCAACCGCAATTATCGATTTACTACAGAGTCCTTTTCAGCTATGGTGCTGTGTCACCCTATTTTGGCCCAATGGACCGTGTATCAAGTTGAGTCCAATTCGGACGCGTCCTAGGGTTGGAACACGACCCCAGCACCCTTGTGGTCATTCTCCCACTTCTTTATAACCTTTAACCGCTGTCAAGAGCACTCGGGTTTTGTTAGATGCAAGTTTAGCTTTTGCTACTTCCTTGTAGGCACGCATACTGATCCAGCCGCCCATATACTTATTTTTGGAACCCCACCATATTTTGAGATTCAGTTTGAGACCTTCAATTACATCTCGTATTTTCAGTACTTGTTCTATTTATTCTTGCTAGTTCTTCGATTGCTTACAGGACGAGTGCCCTAGTGGCCGGGTGTCGTGCTCCACAAGATCGCGGCAACCATAGGAGATGGTGTATCGGTTGCTAAGGTGCAACATCCTTGGAAGGCTGTAGTCGGACCGTGAACGTCGTCTCCTCCATCAATCGAGTTATCCCATGCCTCTCATCGAAAAATCAAGAACAAACCCTAACGGGTTCGCATCATCTGCACTTGGTGCTAGGATTTCTCTTGTGGCCGACAAGAGAATCCCCCTCAACCTAGAGAACTAACTTGAACTCCCTAATCCGAGCAAGAAAACTCGTAAGTAAAATCCCGAAAGACAAGATAAATAACAAAGCCTAACTTAGAGGGAAGAACCTCCAAACACAAGTTGGATAACTTGGAAAGATAAATAAGTGTGGAAAGTAAAGCTAACTCGAAAAGTAAAAAAGATAAATTATATTGATAAAATATCAAAGAGAAAGATACAAGAGCTATACCAGACTTCCGATGACGACTCCGAAATCCCGAGACAAGCTCGACTCGACTCTAACTACCAGAATACTAAACCTAACACTAGAAAGTGAAATGAGTGAAGAGAACTTCTTCGTGTGTCTTTTACATGTTAATGTGCGCCCCTATTTATAGTGTTGGAGGGCTGAGGATGAAGTTGGTGAAGCGGTTATGGAAGTTGCGTCAGTCCTAGGCCGGCCGGCCTCATCCAGGCTGTCACACCCGGTTTTAAGGACAAAACCGAATGCATAACTATATATGCCAGGATCAAGTTTCATACATAGAGGGACTTCATCACTGAATAATCAGCAATAATATCACGAAAAGAGAATTAAAAGACTATAAAGAGTTATACAGCTTATCCTGAAAATGAAGACTCCAAACTTCACAGGCAATCGACCGGGGGTTGCGTAGGCCTAGAACTCAACATCATCTTCAAAACACTTCACATCACTTTCTCTTCTAAGCAGCAATTATAATAAGCGTGAGTACACTTATGGTTGGTACTCAGCAAGTGTTGGGAATTATATGACATGAAGATCAAAATTAAGGAAAGGCTGACTGGCTTACTACGATAAACAATTTTAGTTGGTCAAATTTTATTAGCACCTGATTACTAAGGTATAAGTTCATACCAAAACCTACATTAAAAGAAACAGAATAGGTATAACAGAAACATAACCATAACCATAAACATGGTCCACGATTTAATTCATCTTCAAGTTCAATTATCATGTGAGGGTCCAAGCCGCTCTTAACCGTGAGCACGGCTGATATATCAGTTTTCGCTCTGCAGAGGTTGTATACTTTACCCACAATTCGTATCTCCCAATTTTCCTGAGGTAGCTAGCCTCTTAAACACTTCCGATGTGAGTGGCAAGAAATTCACTATGAGGCCTTTATAAAGATTCCCTAACTCATGACAATCCGCTAAGGTTTCAAGTCAAAACGGTTATAACTCTTCCTAATAAGGCAGACGCCTTAACCAGGACCATATTATACCCTCAAGAGGACCGAGCTATACCCGACGATGCAACCCCTCTTGCCCTTTCGATAAGATTATCATAAGCTAGGGTCTCTAATTAATTAGCCAAGACCAGAGCCATATAGTATTGTGGTTGCACTGATTTTTTGGGTAGTTCTCCATGCTCCGATAAAGACATATTGTCTTATGATTAACAACACAAAGAGTATGGACATGGATAAAATAGGTGCAATATCATCATTGTTGTCATCATGGTTGTATAATATACTCAAACCAGAACCAGTTATAGCAACTAAGCAATAGCTACCTAACATAAAGGTAAAACTTAGGTTGACAAGGAATGATCATAAAGACTAGACATATCCTTAATTAGAATCCATCAAAATTAGGACACATGCATGCATATAAAAAAGTTATATTTATTGTGATTATTAGGACAAAAGAATGATCAAGGAAACACTTGCCTTTCTTTTAGAGAATAGCTGCTCAGAGTCTTCAACTCTTGTTCTTGAAACTCTAAATCTTTAAAGCTCTTGGATTGTGCTCCTTCTAAGGTCACACAAGCATCGGACCAAAGCATACCAGAAAGCAAACAAACAAAAATAAGTAAGAACAGATACACCAAACAAAAGGAAAGATTTAAAAGAGCATATTAAAGGATAGGGCTCGTTGGTACGGTCAAGAGGATGAAAGAAACGCGGAAAACGGAGCTACGATAGAAAAAAAAACAGCTATCGGAAGATTTATGTTATAAAGAGACAAAAGAACTGTAAGCTTTATTTATTTTAATTTAGAAAACTGGTGTAAAGAATATTTTGAAAGAAATATCTAAATTATTATTAGCTCATATTATATTTGCATTTATAAAAATAAAGTAGAACTTAGTCTAATTTTATTTATAATTGTCTAGGTATAAATTACACTAGTTAAACGCATAACTTCGTATAATTCGTGTTGAATTAACCAATTAAATTACAAACATATTTAAGTTGATATTAATCAAATTAACATTAATTATAAAAATCAGCGTATAGATCTAATTGGATTTTAATTGGAAAAACTAGATAAGAGGATATTAATCAAATTAAATTTATATTTAATTTTAAAAACAGAAACTACATATAACAATACTATAAAATAATAGCTTAGAGTTTTAGAACGCTATCAAACAAAAATGTTCAGGGACGAGTCGTACACGGGGGAGCGCGTCGCCACAGGTACCCCGCCGTCACCTTCGACATGCACGGTGTGGGCCGGGACGTCGGGAGGTCATCACTCACGGGCTCCAATAAGGTCGGGGAAGTCATCGCCGTCTGATGCGTCGCAGAGAACATCAAGTCGTGTGGCATCCTCCTCATCGGATACTCAGCTGGTAGGTTCCACTCTTTCGCTTTGTTCAACTAATCCATCTTTGATGCTTATCGGATCTTCTGCTGTGCTGTGGAAATATTTTGATAATGTTTCATGCACATGTGAATATTTTTCCCATGTATCAGAATTAGCAAAAACTTTTAGAATTGGGATTCACTAATATTATGGAGTTCTTCATTCCACAATTATTAAATCATGCTCCACTTTGGAGGTCAGGAAAACTACCAGAAGAATTGGCTGGTGATTTTTCAAAGTAATTTCTGAATTCCAGTCAGAAACTCCTTTATCGTTTGCTTTGACTTCTTCCTGAATTTTGCCTGACATAACAACTAAATCAATTAGACAGGCCCTGTCCAATGGAATATCAGTTTCCCTGGAAAAAAATCTGAGTACTATGAATAGGCCAGGCCACATGCTGTAATACAAAATGATTTAGCTATTCATGTACACCTGTACAGCAAGGCATAAGTCAGAACCTCTTAGGTTCGAGCCAAGTGATATATGTCCCAAATATTTTCTAGTTGCTTATCTATCACATTCTTTCTATATGTGTGTTTCATACATGCATGGAACATATATTGTACAGCAAGGCATAAGCCAGAACTTCTTATCTAACTTAGCTCTGGCCTTTGGTTATGTTGCAATATTTAGGTCCAGCCCATGTAAATTCAAATAATTCCAATAAAATCTCAAAGGTCCATTAGTGCAAATGTGCATGGCAACAAGTTAGTCCCACCTTGCTAGTGGAGGTGGAGGAAATCCAACTTAAATAGTTGGATGCCCTCCATGCTCTTGCAAGTGTGGGTGAGAGGAAGAAGGAAAAACACGCGCTCGCTCGCCTCGCCGGGCCGGGCACGTGGCTTCTTTTTGCAGATTTGTTTTGCCACTTCGACGGAATTTTGGGAACTCGTAACCGACTTGGCTTTTGGGACGCCAAAAACCCTAGCGGTTCCTCCTTATAAATACGCGCGGGTGCCGCCACACAGAAAAAAATCTAACACACAAGACGCACAACACGCCTCAACCTGCCTGCTGCGCCGCCGCCGCTCCTTATAAATACGCGCGGGTGCCGCCACAAGGTTTTTGGGAAGCGCTCTGTGCGACTGTTCGAACGCTTCCACATCGCCGTCCTCTGCGTCCTCGTCGCCACGGCTCGTCTTCCTCCTCATTAGTGGGGCGTGACTCATCGTCGTCAAGCGCGCGGAGGTGTTGATCGTCGTCGTCGTCTTCTTTACCCGGTTATTTCGAAACGTACGGTTTTCTGTCCCTAACTATATCTTTCATACCTAGTATGATCTGGTTAGGGTTGTTTTTGCTGCTGCAATGTTTTATCTTAAATCACATGATGAGCATGTTTAGATATGTCCATTTTCTGTACGCAATTTTCATCGTGGTCATGATTTATTTTCAGATTAATTTAAAATTGAAACTCTTATTTTTTCCGTCGGGTTAACCATAAATGTAACGTCTGGAGCTCATGTTACTTACAGTTCTTAACTGAATGCATGTATACAAAGGTTATTAAATAGAATATTGATATGTTTGGTTGCTCCTTGTACAGATCAATACATTACTAATTACACAGGTTTACGAGGATCACGTACAAACTTTCAAAACCCCAGATCGTCAAAATGTATAAGTATCTTCTTTCGCTGATAACCAGATCGTCAAAAGATCCAATTTCAGATTGAAGTATGTTTGACTATTGTTGTAGCAAAACAAGAGCCACGACCGCTATGTAATGGACTAGTTTCTGTGCCATCTCACTGCCTGCTACACCTCAAATGCTTGCTATGTTTTGGAGCAGTTCACATGTGTAGGCTTTAGGTTTTTACATAAGCTAAGTTTATAGTTCCTGAATATTTATGCTATCATTTGATGGAAAACTAATTCTCTATTACATCCTGTCTGTAACAGGGAAAATAAGAAGACTACAGCAGGTTTCAGGCAACACCCTTTAAGATGGACCCTTTCTTTTCTTAAGTGTGTCTCCCAGTCTCTTAATGCTCACACAATTTTATATTGTTTTAGTTTACCAATATTCATCCTGCTAAAATACCTTTTGTTTCCTCTCTTTTTTTTTTCCTTGTGTAGGTCTATAGCATAGTTCTCAAGAATTCCAGTTGTGGTTACAAACCAAGTACGCAACCAAGGTAATAATGATGGTTACTGTTTTTCCTTGGTAGGTTTGGACTTTTTTCCTATAACAGCTATGTTTTAGACAATTTGTCGAACTGAACTTAAGTATCTGTCAAAATCATCTGCAGTGGACAGAAAGGATGGTAATAACTGTGCGGAAAGGTTTGATTCTCATCTTGTTGCTGCACTAGGGATTCAGTGGGCTCATGCCGTAACTGTCTGTCTAATCTTTGAATCTCATTCAGGTCTGTCCTGATATTTTTCTAAGCACAGAAGGGGCTTATGTTCTCTTTTCATTAAGTGGATTATCGATATAGGATTTTCCATATGCCTGCATCTTTAGCATTTAGGATTTTTTTATCGTTAAGTAGATTATCAATCTAATATATGATAGTTGCTGTGTGTTAAAAAAAGATTATTGTTGCATTTTATCTTCATGGTAGTTAACTGGTTATTTGTGGCAGGGGAGACAAATCGATTGAGTTGGGCAAATGAGGATGAGGGCTGCAATGTGTCACAGGTGCAAGCATTTTGAGATTGGTGGAGACAAGAAGGGCAAGGTAACATATGTAGCTTCAAAAATAAATGGTATGCCTTGGCTTCGCAATGTGTCCTTATACAGTTTGATGACTCGTGAGAGGAGCTGCTAGCTTCTTTTTCCTGAACAGGCTAGTTAGACATATTACTATTCCTTAAAAAGTTGAGTTTCCACATTTTCGTGCTGATAATACTGAGGACCAAACCTTCTAATCACAATCAATAGTTGGGTTGTCCTAATGGTAATACTGCTGAAGGTGCTATTCTCATATTCATTGACAGCAGGTTTACATACTAGTAAGTATATTTGCCTGCATGGCTGTGCACAATTTTAATTTAGCCATGCCAGTGTAAAAAGTTGAGTTACCACATTTTTGTGAAACACATGCTTCAGAGTAGTAGGATTCAGAACTGAAGTTTCTAAACTGGTTCTCATTAGAGTATCCGAGCCACCGCAGATCATCCACTATGTATGCTATGCACCTCTAGACTTAACAACTCCCTGCTGTTTTGGTGAAATTGAGAAGAATGACATTTCTTACATACATTTATGTCTTCAATTAACAATATGCTGTTATGTTGTAGCCTAGGAGCAGTTCGCCGACATTAAGCTGAGAGGAAAGAAAGTAGCTAGGAGGTATATGTATTGCCATTTATTCTATAAAGCAACCATCACATTTTGATTGGTCTGGTGGATACACTATGTAATCGCTTACAATTTAGCAGACTGTAATCAAAATTCCTGTGTACTGTGAACCATTTCTTTTATGCATTTTGATCATGAGAAGTCTTACGTAAGATCAATTTTCAGACCTTTTTATTGTTTCTTTAACATCATTGTGCGGAGTCTTTTAATGGTTGAAATGTACCATTTTGTGAAACATGGGGTTGAGAAACTTACACCATGGATCTAGATTTCTTTTTTTTTTGCAAATTGTTATCAGTGACTCGTTTTCTCAATATCGCCGCTGCTATCTTCACGTAGTGACGCGTTTTCTCATTATGTGTCGCTGCTATCTTCACATCAGTGACGCGTTTTCTTGTTACGCATCTATCGTGACATCAGTGATGCGTACACTAATATCTTCACATCATAGACGCGATAAAAGTGACGCGTTTCGCGTCACTAATGACCCTTTGGGCGCCTCACTAATTAGCATTTCTGGCATAGCGATTGTACAATGGGTTGATCAGCGTGGTGAAGATGATGATCTTGGAGCGGAGCCACGTGCACGTTACACGGAGGTTCAGCGCGTCATCCTCTTAATTCTCATGCCATCACCGGACATGAGGTAGCCGAGAGCACGACCCTCACCCCGCCCCACTTGAGCGTGAATAGACAAGCACGGTCATGAACCACTACTTGAGCTGAGGGTGCTGAGCATGGCCGTATGCACAGCAAGAAGCATATCGCCAGCATTGTTTATTTATTGTTTCTTGTTTGAAGAAATCTGAGTGATTTCTGTTTTCATTCTCATTCAATTTTTTATTGGTGTCCTATGTTGTTTGTTTTGAGTGATATTATTTGGTGTATCAATCAGTTTTTTATATTTGCTATTTTTGTGACACGTCAAGATTCTATTGAACTCAAAAGTGATCCTTAACTTAATGGAAAATCATCCGGATGATAGATCGCAATTTCCAAAATATTGGGAGGGCAGAGCCGGCGTCTGATTGGATGAATTGCTGTCGCAAAAGCCAGCCGGTCCACTGTTGAGCAAGTTCACGTGGCTAATAAAAGAAGAAAAAGTAACATACAAATGTTAAAAAAATATAATCTAAATTTGAAAACAAAAGGACATAAGCCACAAACCATCTGTCCAACATAAAATTCCGATTCTACCATAATATTTACTGTGACGATATCTTTAAAATAATACTACAATTGAATATATTTGATTAGCTTTATAGTTAGAAAAATTTCATTACTAATCTTGAACAATTGTTGCAGATTAAAAATAAAAGTTGTTTTGGAACAAATAAAATATTCTAAACGTTCACTTTGAATAAGAAGTAAAAAAATCCATAAAAATAGAAAATGTTCCGAGAACAAAGGAAAATGTTCAAAAGGAAAATGTTCGAGAACATATGTCAGGGAATAAATAAATAATGTTTGAACACAGTCATTCAAATAAGGAATCAAGTGCGTGACCTAGTGTGCAACCCACCTATTGATGAGCATGATTAACCCTAAGAAACTAGGGTTAAAGTTATGAAAAAGAAAAAGAAAAGAAGAGAGGTCAAATTTTATCCAAATTTGAAAAGTTTGAGAATTTTGATGTAACAAACTCAAGGAAGAGTGTCAAATATGAGGTTTGGAGTTGAAATTCAAAGGAAAAGAGTTTGAATTGACTCAATTACATGAAATCATGTATATGTTTCACTAGCCATCTTGAGCCACTTCTATTTTACAATCTGGTTAAACAAGTCAACTTTTGGTCAACATGAAAAATGTAGTAGAAAGTATGTACTTCACAACTGAACCAAGTTAAATTGAGTGAAGAATGTTCTGGACATATTTGAAGTCCTAAAATGTTTGAAAAAAATGCTGGTATATTCAAAACTTAGAAAGATTCTAAGTCTGGGTATGTAATGACAAAGTGCTAACTTTGGAAGCTTTAAAAATGAGATTTCATGTGTGAACTTTGGATAACAAGTACATTGCTGAGAGGAGGGATGTTGGAGTATAAGAATGTGCCGTTTGTTTCTCTGGAAAAGACTGGCAAGCTGGTTTGAATAAAAACACTGAAAGCCTGAAGAACTATGACAAACAGCCAAAACCCTAAGGTTAAGAGTGATTTGGTTTCAAAACTAGGTAGAATTAGAAGAAATGATCAACATGAAAATTGGAGAGGAATGTCCCCTATAAAACTGTGCTTTTGACCTATTTCAAGGTTAAGATATGAAATTTGGAGATCAATGGGTTCAAAGTTTCGGGTTCAAAAAGTTCAGAAATGAACTCGGGCGATTAAGAACTGGGCTCATCCTTATCTCGCCGCCGCCCCACCCCTCAACTATGGTGGTAATATTCGAGCGATCCACAAGTAGATCTGCAGCAAGGACATAGGCAAGCCAACAAGTACGAGGTGGTGAGCTCCGGGGTAGTAAAATTTTGAATAAATACCTCGCCCAGGTCATCTTCTTCGTTCTCCCACCTTTTTTGCTTCCCACCACCTGTGTTGCTTCTCTAGTGAAATTCATGGCCGTTGAGCCACCACCGTTGAATCCGTTACACCCACAACCTCAGCAGAAACCCACCAACCTATTTGAGCCACCAGATCACCAGCCATCCACTGCAACACCCCTTTCATCTTTGTCTTCTTCCTCAGAATGCCGCCGAGACGTGAGAGGTAGGTCGCCAGTGAGAACACCTTTCCCGTCCCTCCTAGTCTGATCCAGGGGCACCAGCAGCACTACACGCGCACGTAGATGATTAGAGAGCCATGTGTTGTCTTAGAGAGCGTCGTTGTGGGCTAGAACGCGAACACCACCGCGGTCCCGAGCCGTGGCCATGGGTGTCGCCAGGGCAACGTTGGGGAAGATCGGAAGGGCGCGAGCTGCGAGGTTGAGGGAACCATGTGTTGGAGAGAAAGGAAGGGCAACGTTCAAGGAAGGAGATTGAAACGGGATCGTCGGCATGAGTGAGATTTTTACGGCGTATCGTTCATTGCTTTGACGACAGAATCGGAGGGCTCCTGTTGAAAATCGGCAGGCCAACGAGAAGTGCGGGTGTGGGACGTGATTGTTACGGCGTATCGTTGGTTGGTGCCCCGACGGGAATAGGAGGGCTGCTGTTGAATATCGGCAGGATGACCAAGCGGGATAGCGAGGGTGGCACTAAAAATTTATTTCCCAATTAGTTTTTTTAAGTAGTATAGAGAAGTGGAAAAAGGTTAGATGCGAGGTCGCATGCATGGTCGTTGCCCCTGGACCCAAGCATTATGCTAGAGCCTCGAAGGAGATCTTTCTGCCGTTGCCCACCGTGATAAAAGTAGCTGCCGCTAAAAGCTGCTTGTCCGTATTATTACACGGGATGTCCGGGCAACCACACATCTTCTGTTCGACTGTTCTTCATCCCACTCGCGCCACAGCCGCCATGGTCTCAATGCTCTTACAAATTTCTCTAGATTAAAGATGCCAAGACCACCGGAGGTGACTAGCCTAGCTGAATGTGGCCAATTCACCTTGCATGTCCCTCCCATGAGTGCTTCTATGCCAGCCCAAAGGAACTACTTGCTTTTACCATGTCTATCTCTTTGAGCACTGCTTTGGAAGTCTTGAGTGACGACGGTTTTACCAGGGTCATGCAGTCAGCCGTATCCATCAATGTTGAAAATAGCCCGCTATAGTTTTGCTATAGCCTGCTATTAGGTTTTTAGGAGATCTACCGTTGTACTATACAACATTTGTCCACTACATCCGCTAAATGGGTTTTATGAGATTTAGCAGTGCTAAATATCCGCTAAAGTGGCTTTTGCGACATTTAGCAGCACTAAATGTCAAGTTGCTAGTAGATTTTAGTGGTGTAATTCGCTCAAAGATGCAGTCAAAAGAATCGATATAACTAAATGAACGTAATATGGCCCTAGACAACGTAGCATGGGCACCGTTGGACAGTTAAGAGATATGTTAGAGTTTAGTTTTTGGTGTTAGACCAATAATACTTATAATTTTATATGTGATTATTGATTATTTTATCATTCCGCTAAATGATTTAGTTTTCGCTATAGCCCGCTATAGCTTTCTATAGCTTTTAGAGAAGGCTGCCGTTAAACTTCATAGTCTGCTATTTACAACATTGGTATCGATATTCTGCCCATTCCAATGTAAGAATTTGTTTCCGGCTTTGTCAACTAGCGGCTGGAAATCAACCCGTTGGAGTCGTCTTGTGCTGAGAAGGGAGGCCTATAAGCATTTATTGGGGAAGAGAGATCTTTTGGCCGGCAAGTCTGCTAGCACCTGGTCCAATGCCAAGTTATCACAACAAATGGGAACGACAGTCGACTTTTGAAAGTTGGTCTTGAATCCCGTTGCGTCGCTGATTTTGTTTAGAAGATCCACAAGGGTTGAGACATCCGTCCTTTGTTGGCTTGATGAAGATCCTCGGCCACTGCTCTACCTTGCAGCTTGGCATTGAAACCTTTTTCAGTTGCAATATCTAGAAGCTTCTGCAACGGATCAATGGCAATTACAAAAATTAGGGGCAAGAGCGGATCCCCCTTCTTGATTAATTCGCCCGGCGCCCCGCTGAGTAATATGTGGGATGTAGACGTATAGAGTAGTCCAAGCGTACCTAGTCGAAAGCTTTTATGATGTCAAGCTTGAGGAACAGCATTGGTAAGGAGTCGATAGCTTTTGTAATGTCAAGCATGAGGAATAGCATTGGCATTTTGCTCCTATGGAAACAGCATGTACTGCAGACCAACATGAAATTATCATGGATGTGGCGTCTCTTGATAAAATAAATTTGGTTAGGCGAGATAAGCTTGTTCATGCGCGGAGCCAGTCGCATAGCAAGTAGGATCAGATTCCACCCAGCCTCGAATCTGTGACATCATCAAAGTTGAATACACAGACATATTGTTACCAGATTTTATACTTTGGTAGTTACTATCCTCTGCAAACTAAAGAAATTAAGCATCTTCAATTAAGGGAGGAGCAAAAGTTTTTAACAAAAAAAGCGTAGACTGGAGATGTTTGTTGACTTTGTTATTCGAGATGATCAAGTTATGATCTGCTCAGAAAGCTCTCGAGCAAACTGATCAGCTTGGGCATGGTGAGTTCAAAAAAAATATTGTTTCAACTAAGAATACCCCTACGCAACAGTCCAAGCAATTAAAGACAGCAAAGCTAAATGAAAACATCATATTCTTTTCCCTCTTTGTGGTACAGCCAACAGTAAAAATGAGAAAGTAGAACAGCCATCATGTTGATAAAGGAAAAGGGGGAACTCTTCCAACGAGGAGCTCCATAATACGCCTTATGCAGCTGCCCTCAATTTCTCTGTCTTCCTCTTCAAACGTTCCATGAATTGAGGATTAGCCTCAAGTCTTCCTTTTACATAAGCATTTCTGGCATTCTCAACAAGTTTATCAGCTTTCATTGCATCTTCTATTAGAGTATATAGTGTCCTTAAGCAATCTTTTCTGTTTTCCTCCCGATGTTCAAACCTGCCAAAGTAATTAAAGTGCAGAGATTAGACTATCATCCCGGAGAACAAGATGGTTCTATGAGTATGGAGCAGAGCCACAAATAATATCACGCAGTTTTAGAAATACACACATATTATCATTAATTGGAGCTCAGTATCCTCACCTAGACATTTAGGGATCCAAACAGAGAATGAGTTTGAAGTACTGAGATCAATATTGTTGTGGGTGGAAGAATGGAAGATGAAGCCTTCCTAAGCCTCATCGTGGACCACCCAAGCGCAACACCACCACATTTTACTATTCATACTAATATATTTGATAAAAACTAATGCTGCAATACAAGATGACATAGCATGAAAACCACTAAATGCTTATGTCTTCACCCAAAATCCATCATAATTTTGTTTGTTGTCCGCAACTTTTGGCCATCCTTAGTGTCCAGTGTATCATGTAAAATAAGAAAGTTGTACTAATATACATATGCTAATTTCATCAAGTTATAATTATACCAAGACAAAAACAAGTGTCTGAAATGGCCACCAGAAAGCAAAAGAGTATCAGAATAGAAATATTTCACCTAGCAAAGGAAATTTGATGCTTTGAGAAAATATGTTTATCTAAAATTCCACATTTTATTTGATGATTAGATAATGAAAATGCAATCATTAAGTTACAACCATCATCTAGATTCTAGACAAACATTTGACTTGCAACCTGGATTAGGATCCATACCACATTTCTTGGGTGGACAACCACAACATTCAATGAACATAGTAGTACTAGTTGTATTAAAAAGGGCCAATACTGATAAGAGGAGCAATACTTCATTGGCAATTTTAGTGATGGATGTCAAGCATCACATCATTTCATAATCTTAATTTGAATGTGCAAAGAGGGAATCCACCATACCTTTCGCTGGTTATTGTGAGCTCATCTTTCCCAGAATTATACCTCTTTCCAACAACTTCACGCAACCGACGTAAAGCATGCCGTGAAAGTCCCAATTCCTTCACAGTTACACTGAGTTTGACTTTTCTGTTTTTGGGATGATATGCATCACCACTAGGAGCAAACACAATCCGTGATTCCCACCTTAGAACAGGTCCATCGCCAGGTGGATCATCTACCTCAATTTTCTTACTTCCTGTTTCAGTAAGTTCATCAGCATCAGTTGGCATCTCCTCTTCCATTAGTTCTGTGCACTCAGCAACCATCTTATCTTCAAATTCTTTGAACAAGTCATATGCTTGCTCAGGTTCCATCTCTCCCCTCTCGCACATGTCTCCCAACTCATTAAATTTGGTCTCCACCTTTTGCTTAATCTCATCTGTATTTAATATGTGAAATTTGAAAAACATACAATATATGTAATATAACAACTACTTTAAAGAAACATGAGAAAAACAGAGCATTAGCTATTCTACTCAAATAATTACTAGTACATAGCTGTATTACATTGTATGAGCAAAAATAAAAATTCACACCAAGATGCTCAACATGCACACAAAGACAATTAGGCTGTTTGTATCATAGCATCCCTACTGGAAAGAAATCAGATAGCATGTAAACCAAAAGGAAAGGAAACCTTTTCAGTCAAAGATGCATATTCTATTGACAAGATACGCTTGTTTCCACAAAGTACAACCTGGACAAATGCCAACTTCTGTAATAGCAAGTCCAATGTATCTCATGGTGATAGACTTGATTATTTGGTCCACACCTAGCTAAAAGTTCAAAATCTCAATTTGTTTCTAGCTATGTTTTTTAAGATCCATATGAAGTTCCAACTGTTTGCAACTATACTTACTGTCTCCTGCATCTATACATTGTTGATTGATGTGATTACCATAAAAAATTTTGGATCTACCATACATAAGAGTACAGGCAGATGCATGTGATCTAATTGCAGAGGGTGCCACATTGTACCATCTGAAAACAATGAAGAGCAGGATAGCATGGTCATGGCACTGCTGCAGATGCTGGCTAGCCTGGTTATCCAACAATGCACCAACCTACTACTTGAAGACCATGACTCCATAAACATTGTAACATATAACACCTCAAAGGAGGAGCTTGCATACCAATCTAGCTGAAATCTGAAGGAGCTAATGAGATACCAAACTAAATTATGTGTATCCCAACTGGACACAGGAACACCACAATTACCTTTGGCATCCATTTTGGTTGCTATCAGATTCATTAAGCCACATTTGGGTTAAGTACTAACTACTGAATAACAACAACAACAACAACAACAACAACTTAGCCTTTTGTCCCAAACAAGTTGGGGTAGGCTAGAGATGAAACCCACAGAAAACATTTATTTAGAATAAGAAACACAAAAAGGGCACAAGCCAAAGGAAGAGTTAGGGGTTAAACAAAAAGTAACAAAGGTCACGGTTCAGGTACGTTAATTGCTAATCTCCAAGCGCTCCTATCCATAGCTAATTCCTTAGCGATATTCCACTCCTTAAGGTCTCTCTTAACCGTCTCGTCCCAAGTTAGTCTAGGTCTACCTCTACCTCTCTTTACATTATCGCCACGCTTTAAAACTCCACTACGCACCGGCGCCTCGGGAGGCCTCCGTTGTACATGTCCAAACCATCTCAACCGATGTTGAATCACCTTCTCCTCGATAGGTGCCACCCCTACCCTATCTCGAATCTCTTCGTTCCGGACTAACTACTGAATAACTGATGCAAAATTCAATATATAAAGTTCATTATATGTTAAGTTCAAATTATCAAGGTCAAACACCAAAATGAGCTAAGAAATAGAATCACGTGGACAGGTTTAACATCATTTAACAAGGGAAGAATCTACAGATAGTTGACCTCATTCCTGACACAAAATGAATCAAATGAAGAAAGCTACTAAATAAACAAATCACTACGTTCTGTGCTACAATGCCCAGCATAATAAATTCTGCAGCATACAATTCGGCTCAAAATGGTAGGTGTCAACATAGTTCATAGACACACTAACATATCCTGATAGAGGTCAGGGCGACGGCAAAAACATCCTGATTTCTTCCCTTTAATCAAAACAGGCATAAATCTCTCTACCAGACCATTAAACCATTCACTTTTTTCCTTTGCAACTTGCAAGCAAGACAATAATAATAAAAACACTCACTAGGTCAAAATAAACAAAATGAAGCATCAGTACTCTTCTAGGGTAACATTTCTCAAACTTAGCTACAGCTACATCTCAATGTTTCCAAAAAAAACACTAGGCACTAGGCAGGCGATGAGACTCAGCCTAACGCCTAGGTGTGATTAGGCATTTGTACCTTTTGCAGGTGGCTAGAGTAATGCCATGTTACACAGAGGAAATATTGCATAATAATTAGTAAGACAAAATTTTTGATATTATCATGCACCAATGAGTTCCATGACCACAGTTCGTTGAGCTCACTTTCATATAGAAATCAAGTCCAAAACTTGTTTAGGTGAAAAAATGGCCTAGGTGGTGGCGAGGCAGTGTTACTCCACCTAGCACCTAGGGAGCGCCTTTTGAAACAGAGCTGCATTTATTAGCCGAAGAAACAGGAACTGGAAATTGCTATTTGATGAATACATTCACTGCAAAGCAGTTTAAGTTACAAAGAAATTCAGATGGCAAAGTCCATCTATATTCTATACTGTATATCCAGCAGTCTAAGAATAAAAGCCAAACTAAATTACAAGATAACATATGGATCTCAGTACAATAATATCCAATCAATGTCATCGAAATTTCCTGATTTTAAGGAATTGAAACATCCAACAGAATTCAATTTATATAAATGAAAAGGTATTCTTCAGAATATAACAATTACAGAACCAATGGGTGAAATCAATCCTATGTAATATCAATACTTTTGTAGAAAACAACCATGATTCATCCTTTACTTCCATGTTGTATCCACTAATTTCTGTTCAAGATAATCATTCAATTGTTGCATTTGCTAAAGGTTTATACTAGAAAGAGAAAGATCATTCAGCCCAACTTACCAGGCAGTAGCTTGTCCCAGTGGAGCATGTCCTCGAGGATATCCTCGCACTCCTTCATGTTAGTGAGGTGCCCCTTATCTGTGGCCTCCTTGATCATAGCATCCCACTTGGTGTCATCCATATTAAAGAACTCATCACTCTTGATCTTCTTCTCAACATACTCACTCGCATTGTAGAGATCATTTAGCTCCTCATCGGTATCATGCATCTCCTCAAAGTCGGACTCAAAATCACGGTCACGGACCTCAGGGAGCGGCTTACTGCGTAGCTCCTCAATAAGGTCATCATCGGTCTCACTGTGGACATCAGCGAGCTTCCGCCCAAGAACTGCCTCGGCGACAGATGGCAACTCTACCTCTTCATCCACCCCATAGTACGTCTCCAACCTCTTCTTCAACTCTGCAATTAGAGGCATTGTATGATCGGGTCAACAGGAACATTTACTGTTGATATTTGTTGGTCTGTATGCTATACAACTGCAAGCCAAGGTATCGTGCATGAATTTGGCACACAGTTTTTGGCCGCAGCATTTCATCGAAGAATTGCCGTGCATGGCAGTGCCCTTCCAAAAGCTGCATTTCACTGCAGAAAGTACGAAATGCTTGCTGCAAAGAGCGTTTCCTCGGGTGGCTCATTCGGTCGAGCAGGTGGTGTGCAAGGGGCGGCGTGGACACTTCGAGTTCTATTTCACAAAGGTCATACCCGAGTCCGGAAAACATCGCAAATAATTGCCCCTTGAAGTTGGACTTCGCAGTTTTCCTTCGCCAATTGGATCAAGAAGTGCGGGGAGTGACGAACAGAGTACCTGGGTTAGGGACGTTGGCGGAGGGCGGAGGAGGCGGCGGCGGCGCTGCGGCGGGGGGAGAGGCGTCGTCGGAGAGGAGGCGACGGGGGAGGAGGAAGGGGATGGTGGTGGTTGGGGAGGGTTTACGAGGCGGGGGAGGGAGAACGATGTGGGAATGGCGCTGGAGGTGGGCGAGGAAGCGCCGCATCGCGCCGGCGGCCGGGAGGGAGGCAGACCCGCGGATCGCAGCAGGCGTAGTGATTCCGGAAGAAGGGGATTTAGGGTTTCCTATGGGGCCCAGCTGGCGGTCGAGGGACCCACTCGCTTACAGGTGGGTCCGTGTTAATTGCGCGGCGGAGCAATAATACTGATATTCCGCTGGAGCACCTTTAGCCCTTGTCCAACGGGTAGCCATATCGTTGGCTTTCACAGAGTTGGTGGAGAGAGAAATCAGCAAAATTCTTGCGCCAGTGAGTAACTCGCCGCTAGCTCTTAGTATGCTTTTCCAGACGCAGAGTGATGCAGCGTGGAAATCAAGAAGCGGATGCATTCATTTTTCTTTTCTTTATTATTTCTCACATCCTTGTCAGCTGAGAGCGTCTCAGCACCGCTGGAGGAGGCTTTAGGCTGTCTCCAACGGTGCCCTCTAAACCGTTTCTGTACCCTATATATAGAGAAGATTTCGTTCTCTATTACTCCAGCAGCGTTCTTTAAATGGTCCTTTAAAATAGAGAACGCTACAGGTTTCCTCTACAGAGATTCTCTCTTCTCTTCTCTATTTTTTCTTTACGTTTTAAACACTGAATTAAATAAAAATAAAATATGTCTATAGCATTTGAGGTATGATAAATACGTACGTACAAAAATTTGGAACAAAATACGTTTCTAATATAGGGTTTAATGTATAGAGAACGAGATTTAGAGAACGTTGTTGGAGAGAAATGAGATATAGAGGAGAGAATCTTGTAGAGAATTCTATAAACGAAGGATATCGAGAAGGATACAGAGAACGACGGTTGGAGATAGCCTTAGAGCAGGTACTTTTACAAATCGAAGAACTGTGTGTTGAAGAACTGTGTGTCGGGGGAATGGTCCAGCCATATAGAAATAAGCATCATGCAAAGTTCTAAGAGTCTAAATGCAAATATTGTATCTATCAAGAATTTGGGTATAAATTAGCACCCTTGCTCCTCTGTATAAAGGACCTAGGAGGTTATTAGAAGGGGGATTTTTTTTAGCATTCACACATACCCTTTTGGTTTTGGACCTTCATACCTCTTACTTTTCACTCTTCATACCTCCCTCTCTCTCTCTTCGCTGTTTGGAGGCCTTACATCCCCAACGGTTTGGCGCCCACCGTGTGTTTGGCTTGAAAATAAAAAATTGAAAAGAGAAAAGAGAGGTGAGAAGTACCTCGAACAAGATCTTCGATGGGATTTTCTTGAGATGCGTTGGTTTGACCCTTCGGCAGTGATTCCGAATTGTTTTCACCCTTCGGTGGTGACTTGGGGTTGGTTTTTACCTCTTTGGAGTCAACTTTTCACTTTTCAGTGGTAACTTAGGGTTGATTTTTACCCTTTAAAATTAACTTTTCACCCTTCATCGGTGATTCTGTGTTGATTTTTGCCCCTTCGAAATGAATTTTTCACTCTTCGGTGGTGACTTGGGGTTAATTTTTACCTCTCGGAATTTAATTTTTCACCATTTGCTCAACATTGGTTTTTATTCCTTCGGAATTAATTTTTCACCATTCATCGGTAACTCGAGGTTGGTTTTTACCATTCGAAATTAATTTTTCACCCTTCGTCGGTGGCTCAGTGTTTGTTTCAATCCCTTCAGAATCAATTTTTTACCCTACATCGGTGACTCAGTGTTGGTTTCATCCCTTCAGAATCAATTTTTCACCCTACGTCGGTGACTTAGCGTTAGTTTTTATCCCTTCAGGATCATTTTTTTCCCTTCATCGGTGACTCAAAGATGATTTTTACCCTTCAAAATTAATTTTCCACCCTCTTCGGTGACTCGGGGTTGATTTTTACCCTTCGAAAGTGAAGTTGATCGAGAAAATACCTTCGTTGACTTTTACCCGGTTCAGAGTTGGTTTTTCACCCTTTTGTCAAGGAACCTTTGTCAGTTTTTCGTGAGTTCTACTTCTGAGATACCTCCATCAGTATTCTTCACATATCTTCTGTGTTCTGCTCTTCGTCAAAATAAAAAGTACCTTCATTGAGGGATTACCTTCTTCAGTGTTCTTCAAATGCCTTCGTCACAGTATTATTGTTTGTTTACTCTCCATTGTAATGGGGCATTACTCTTCGGTTTGACAAATTACTTCCTTCGGCACAAGAATATGAGGTTATTTACTCTGCCTACTGTTAAGTGGAGGGGCAAGCAGATCCCTTCGTTCAGGCAGCGCCACACACAAGAACAACTTCGTTCAGGCAAAAACCGTAGCACTCAGTTTCGGCGCTTGTCGACCACCGCCTGGGCCACTTAGGCCAAGCCTACTTCTTCGGCTCACTCAGCGAACCCTTCGGAGACCCAGCTACAATAACGAAGCCTGGTTCGAGGCTCCTAGGCCGCAGCGGTCGATCGGTCCTTTCAATTGATGTGTTGAATGTACCAACCAGGCTAAGGATGCAACATCTTCATATTCAATAAAGGAAAAAGTCCGGTTTACACTTTTAAATTATCGTAGAAGTTTAATTTTCAACCTTCAACTACAAAATCGGATAACATAGGCCATCCAACTATCGAAACCGGATAAATTTGGACCTTAGAGTAGTTTTGAAAGTAGTTTTGTATTTTTTTTAAAAAAATAAAAAATATAATTAGATCTAAAAAATCAAAACTAATTCATTTTAAATTAAAAAAAAATATGAAACTAGTACTAAATTTTTTCTAAAAATGTAAACTATCTATTGTAGCTCTATTTGAATCTGATTTATTAAAAAATGATAGGCATAACTACAAACAACCAAATACTATGAACATAAAAAATGGATCCAAATAACTGATAAGTATAGTGTCAATAGATAGATTACATTTTTAGAAAACTTTTGATATCCATTTTTTATTTTTTTGATTTAAAATGAATTACTTATGAATTTTTAGTTCAAATCTGAATATTTTTAATTTTTATAAAAATGGAAAACCACCTTCGAAACCATCCAAAAAGCTAAATTTATCCTGTTTTAATAATTGGATGGCCTATATTATCCGATTTTATAGTTGAAAGTTGAAAATCGGACTTTTATGATAGTTTGAGAATGTAAACCGAATTTTTCTCTTCAATAAATAGGCTTACGAGCTAAAGTCGAACCTCAAACTGACCCTTCGAGAGGCAAGTTCGCACCAGTCCGTTTACTTCGGTTTCGTGCAAGCTAAAGCTTCGTGCTCTATTTATTTTGACGCAGTGCGGTAAAATCTACAACCCGCCATCTCATTTGCACCTCGGGGTTAATCGTCAGGTACTTATTTGGCTTTGGTTCCCTGCGGCTCACTTATTAGTTTATTCTTTTATCATATGTTGCGTACAATTACAACGTTCGTTGAACCTGCATAGCTTCATGCCACGCCTTTATTAGCTCATATGCACCCAAGAGCCAGCTTAGCCGTCCCTAGTGAATATTGCTATCTAGTTGCATGATTTCATATGCTAGTATATGTTCATTTTACCCTTCGGTCTTATCTCGGAGCAATTTCACGACCGAGGTCCCATCTCGAAACTAGGCGCTAGCGAGGCAAAAGCTCAGACCAATCAAACCTTACCATGAGACAACAATGCGTGCAAGATGCCGATGCACCCTTCGATCTTGAACGGGGCCTCGAGGCATGAGAGGAACCGTCACCCAGGAAGCAGGCAAGGATTGCCCTTCGGTCTTGCCGCAAGGCAAGAACCCTGGTTGGCACGCTCCCTTCGGTCTCGCTTTCTGGGTGTGTGTGTTGGGGGGGGGGGGGGGGGGGTGGAAGGGGGTAGCTCCGGGCACAAAAACCGAACCCAAGAAAACCCGAAACCGGAACCGAAAATCCCGAATCCTGAAGCCCGAACAACATTTTCGGGTACCAAATGTGAAATCCCGAATTAATTTCGGGTATTTCGGGTTCTAACCAGCGGTACCCGAAATACCCGAACACCGTAGGCCTGCCTCTCTTCCTCAGGCCCGCCGAAAGGCCCAGTAGAGGAGCAACCGTCAAGCACCGGCAATCTGGAATGTATTGATGTTTATGCTACTGGAAATCTAGAACTTGTGTGATTGTGTGGTACTGTTATCATGTTATGTGTGATTATACTGCTAGAAATCTGGAATATTGTTTATGCTGCTGCTTTTTGTTGTTTTTTTTTGCTGCTGGAATGTGTGCTTTGTACAGATTTCGGGTAATATGGGTAATCCCGAACCCGAATTTTCAGGTACCCAAAATGTCGGGTATTAAAATTTTAGATACACTTTCGGGTAGCAATTTGGAAATCCCGAATTTATTAAATCCCGAATTACCCGACCTGAAGTTTCGGGTAATCCTGAACACCCGGCGGGGGGGGGGGGGGGGGGGGTGGGCGCTTGGCAGCGGTGGCAGGGTTTTTATATTGGTTGTACACATGACAAAAGAGAGCTGTTATAAAGAAAAACGAAGAATTCATGAAAGTGAGTGGAAGAAAATTAAAATTGCTTTGAACTTTGCTTTGCTGGGTATATAGTTTTAGAATTGGGGTAGTGGTTGTTTAAAAGACATTGGTTCTACTACAGAAATATTTCAAATCAATAGCCATGCTTTTTGGTTAACCGAGGTACTAAACTTAGAAATAATATGCATTACCGACTTCCAATTGCACTAGCACCAAGCACCAAGTACAAACTGTCAGACCCGGGGCCACCGGGCTGGGCACGTTACGAAGTTTAAGAGATTAAGCCCGCCTTATCTCTTATTCATTTTGTTTATCTCTTGTTTATCCCGTTTAAATAGGAGATAGAGCTAACCAACACGGAGAGGATCTACTCGAGATGTGTTCTGGCGTGATCCCTCGACGGGAGTTGGTTAGCATCTTTGTAACTCTGACCTCTCGGATATATAAGGGAGGTCAGGGACCCCCCTCAAAACAGAAGATCATTAGGTCATTCTACATCAAAGGCAATACAAACCATACAGGACGTAGGGTGTTACGCTCCGTGCGGCCCGAACCTGTCTAAGTCTTATGTTCCTTGCACCTTCGAGTTCCTGATCTCGGCGTCCCCTCACCCAAAACTTACCACCTTGGGTATATCCCTCGGTGGGCAGCCGGTTAAACACCGACAGCTGGCGCGCCAGGTAGGGGTGCGCGTCGAAGATCCATCGGCGAGCTCGATGGCATCGTTCAAATTCATCAGGTCAGTTCCCTCTCAGGGCACGACATTCGTTTTTGGTTCATGGGTCTGCGTCGCAGATGGTGCGGGCAGTTTCCGACGATTCCTCGTCGACATGAAGCCAAAGACCTCCGTTGTGGATCTCCGCGGCGACCTCGACAAGTTCGTCGACGGGCTCGACAACTTGTCGCTCCACACTTCCGCAGCACAGATCGAGATGGAGTCCGCTCCAGCCTCGACTTCTTCTGGTGTTGCAGCAATTCCCCCTGGTTTGGACTCGTTCCAATCTAGGGATCTGCATAACCGATCTCAACTCGGCTTGTGCGAATCGGCCACTGATCTTCAGGAGGCCAACGCCTCTGGGTCCCTCTCCATGTTAGAGAAGGACCTGGACTTGCTACTCCAGGTCGGAAAGCCTGAAGTCACCGCGTGTCGGGGGGCTTCGGGTTGTTCCGGTACCAGTGATTTGGTGGTCACCTCTCCGTCGGAGGGGCACGTGGTGCACTGGAGGGGCATGACGCTCCCCAATCTACTCGAGGCAGAGGGTCGACTCGTGGCCCACCTTGAGCCCTTGCCTTTTCAAGAGGGCAGGCCTTTGGCCACCGTGGCGGAGGGGTTGACTGAACTAGTCGACGAAAGTTCTCATGAGCTTTCCTCCCGCCAGGTGCTGATGGCCGAAGAAGGCGAGGGCGATGGGGACCTCCTCATCGTCAACTTTGAAGCGATCTCTGAGGATGAGATCACAGCCGACGCCGTTGACGAGAACGACGCCGATCGCGAAGCGCGGAGGGCCAGGAACAGGGCCCGCGCGATCCGGCGGAGGAGGGCCAACGAGCGAAGGCGATCTATGCGTCGCGAGCTCGACCCTGAGTTTGCCGCCGTAAGCGAGCGGGGTTTCCGGACTCCGGTGGCCAACATCGCCAGGATAACGGCCATCCTCGAGCGCAGCCATGATCCGGAAGTGCGTCAAGCGCTCCTTTATGCACAGAGGGCCTGGATCCAGTTGGATCAGCACAACCCGGCGCCCACCATCAGGGAGGAACGCGTGGGTGAGAGCCGGAGCCAGGCTCACAGCCGAACGGCTGGCGGCCGCCCTCGACACCAGCCCAGCACCGACAACGCTCGCGGGAGCCAGACCCCTGGTGGGAGGCAGCAGCCACCGCAAGGGGGTCAGCCACGACAAGCCAATCATCGACTTCCTCCGGAGGATTTGCGCCAGCACATCAATGAAGGCCGCGATGCGCGAACCGTGATTTCTTCCAGGCGCAAGACCCGCGAAGAAGTCGAAAATGAAGGTACTGACTGTAGCGATCGATTTCCTGCTTTCTCTGCACGTTTCAGCAGCTACAAGTACCCAGAGAGTTTCAAACCCATTGGCATCACCAAGTACGACGGCAAGCAAGCTCCTCAGCAGTGGCTCCGTTGTTACTCCACGGTTATCGAGGTAGCAGGGGGCTCAAACGTCACCAAAGTCGTCTACTTCCCGATGGCTTTGGATCCTGCGCCGCTCACTTGGCTGGAGAGCCTCGGCAACAACTCCATCGACTCCTGGGAACGACTTAAGAAGGTCTTCATCGACAATTTCCAGGGAGCGATTGCTCGTGCAGGTACTCGACATGATCTTGCCCAGTGCAAGCAAGAACGCAACAAGCTCCTGCGGTCCTACACGCGTCGCTTCTTCGACATCCGCACCACCATCGCGAACATCTCGGAGGAGGACATCATCGACTGTTTCTACAACGGCATCACCGACCCGAGCATATACAGAGACTTCGGGCGGAATAGGCCGAAAACTGTTGCGGGCCTTCGTGATATGATGCATGATTGGTCCGAGCAGGAGGAGAAGATGCGGGAGCGGTTCCCGCGGCGCCATGATAGCAGTCTGCGGCGCCCAAACGACAACCGCAGCGACAAAGGCCAGCGGGACTTTTCCGGGCCACCCCGGAAACGAAAGCCAGATGATGTCATCGCGGCTATCGATCGTCCTTCGCGGGGCAAGAAGTCGACAACTCAGGAGGAGTTCGAGAAGCTCCTGCAGAAGAAGTGCCCGTGGCACCCGGGCGCCAGCCACGCCGCCATCGACTGCTACCACCTTCGGAGGACGTTCAGCAACTCTGGTGGTGGCAAGAAGAATAAGAAGCCTGCTGACAAAGAACCAGAGGACGATGATCAAGAGGATCACGGGCGCAACCCGAAATTTCAGGATGCGTCCAAGGTGGTCAACGTCATCTTCGGGGGGGACGAGGATTTCTGTTCCAGGCGGGATCAGAAGCTGCTCCTCCGAGAGATTTTGTCCATCGAGCCGGCGGTACCACGACCACTCCGTTGGTCGGAGGTCCCCATCTCGTTCTCTCGTGATGACCAGTGAACGAGCTTTTCCGAGCCTGGCAAGTTCCCCTTGGTCCTGGACCCTGTGGTGGCGGAGGTCAAGCTTACCAAGGTCCTCATCGATGGCGGGAGCGGGCTCAATCTCATCTTCGTCAACACTTTGAAGAAGATGGGCCTGGATTTCATGGAGATGCTGGTTTCCAGCAAGTCTCCCTTCTACGGCATCGTCCTAGGTAATGCGGCGCACCCGCTTGGTACGGTGGTCCTCCCAGTCACCTTCGGCACGCGGGAGAATTATTGTACTGAATTCATCAAGTTCGAAGTGGCTACTTTTGATTCTTCTTACCATGCAATATTGGGTCGTCCGGCACTTGCCAAGTTCATGGCAGTGCCGCATTATGTCTACCTGCTTCTTAAGATGCCAGGACTCGGTGGAGTGCTCACCCTCCGCGGCGACTTGAAGAAGTCGTACGACTGCAATCAGGAGGCGATCCAGTACGCTTCGACTACTCGCGTGCCAGATGCTTTGGGAGAAGTACTCGCGGCCGCGCAGCAGCTCTCCCAGACTGGGCTGGAGATCCCTTCCAAGAAGGCCAACAAGTCAAGCATCCAGTCGACTGATGATGTGGCCCTCAAGACGATCCAGCTCCAGGAGGGAGATTCATCCAAGACTGCCATCATCGGTGCGGGCTTGGGTGACAAATAGGAACTCGCGCTCGTCAGCTTTCTTCGGGCCAACTGTAACGCCCTGAAAAACTCACCAAATTAAAAGTACGCGCTAGGACATGTCTGTTCGAAACCATTCCGCCGACGAAGCCTGCTTAACCCTAACCCTAACCCTTCTGACCGACACCGAATTTGACCGCTGTCCCATCCCGCACCGCTCGGCGGCCGACGACCACGCGCGACCGCTTCTCCGCGATCAACGCCGGCGCGAATCTTTTCTCCTCGTGCAGCGCGCAAATATCGCGCGTGCGTGGCCGACCGGCCGCGGTCGCCGCCGCGATCGGCGCCGACGCGCCCCTCTCCCTCTCTCCTTCTTTTTCCTTTTTCCTCTCCCATTTCTTTTCTCTTCTTTTATTTTTCCCCAATCTCTTTTCTCTTTCTTTCCTTCTTTTCCTTTCTCCCCTTTTCTTTTCTTTTTCTTCTTTCTTCTTTCCCCCTCCTCCCTTCTCTCCTTAATTCCTTCCCCCTGCCGCGTGCCCGAGCGCCGTGCGCCGGCTCTGCCCCGGTCACGCCACGACGCGCGCGCACGCGCAGCGCGTGGCCGTGCGTCGCGCCGCGCCGCCCGTCGCCCGCGCCCTCGCCCCGGACCCGCGACACACCGCGCCGCGCGCGCACGCGCGCGCCCTGTCCCCGCGCGTGCCGCGCCGCTCGCCGCTGCCGCGTCCCACCCGCCGCGCGCGCCGCCGCTTTTCCCCGTCCTGTGCCGCACGGCGCCGCCCCTCCCCACGTGCGGTGCCCGGTGTCCTCAGCCCCACGCCGCGTCGCGACGGCCGCAAGCAGCCGGAGCGCCATTAATGGCGCCCCGCACTGCCCGCCGGCCGCCACCACCCGAGGCCCTCCTCCCCACCGCCCTTCCCCTATAAATCGCCCCCCCCCCGCGCAGCCCGTCTCCCCACGGCCTCCACCGCCACCTCCAGCCCTTCCCCAAGCCCGTAGCCCCGCCGCCGCCCACAGCTCCTCCGCCGCTCGCTGCCCACCGTGGGCGCGCCTCCTCGCTCCACCTCGGCCCAAGGTGAGGACGGGAATGGGATCCCCTCCTTCCCCTCTCCCTTTTCCCTCCACCCCGAGCCGCCCCCGGGCCCCGGCCGCCGGGATTTGGCCGGCACCGAGCCTCCCCTCCCCTCCCCTGTTTCCTGCTGGCAAGGGGAGGAAGAAAGGGGAAATTTTGCCCTTAGGCCCCTCCCTTCCCTTCTATCCAGTTAAAGACCCCTCCACCCTTTAGACCCTTTGCAAAAAGAACCCCTTCCCTTTGCCATTTCCCAAACTAGACCCCTCCACTATATAAACTTATTTCCAAACAGGCCCCCCACACTTCCTGTCGTGACCCTAATGTTTCTAGGATTCGCGAATAGGTCCTTACTCTTTCCGGATAAATACGAATAAGCCCCTAGACCCCTGTTTAACCCCTGAACCCCTCTTTACCTCGTCATTTTATGTGCGAAACGATCTCCGATCGACCCGAAACTTTACCACGCCCTTTCTAGTGTAGTTCTAGCCATGCCATTAAGAAACCACCCAAAAATATTACCCCTAACTCCGTAACCAAATTATTTCCGATTCAAGCTCAACGATGAAAGCTTTTAGTTCTTTCGCTTGATTGTGTGTCTGTTTGTTTGCGCCTTAGGACACGGAGTGAACGAGGAAGGTCCCAACTGTGACCAGGCGAACGAGGACCAGTTCTGCGATCCCGAGCCCGAGGGACACTGCTTCGATCAGGATCTTCCGCAAGGGTTTGATGATGGCAAGTTCAATCCCGCCCTTTGATGCATGTTTCTATCCTAGTTTTTATAAACACAACCCAGTGGCCTGTTTTACAAAATTGCATGGTTTTGCTTGCTGAAAATATGGTAGGATAGCCACCCTTGTTTGTGATAACCATACCTTGACCACCTGGTTTTATAAAGAAATGTGTGCGTGTGGGAAGGGATAAAATGTGGTTTTGAAAGAAGAGTCAGACGGGATGGATGGCATTTCCGTGTGAATTGCCGTTGGTGTGCTTGTACCTGTGTGGTTGAGCGAGGAAGGGAGATATCCATCCTGTCACCCCTAAGAACCGAGTTGATGTGTCGTCTCACCTATCTTCCTGTCGTGCAAACCACTTGACCGTTGTATGGGCAACGGCTTAGCATAAATCCCACTAGTTAGCCTGATAGCCATCAGGAGAGCTGAGAGCAACGGGTGATCAAGGAGAAGGGATAAGCTCTGTGTGACTTATGCCCCGGTTAAACCTCGGAGATAGGTCGAATGACCCCTTGATGGATCCCGTGGTGGTTAGTCAGGTCTAGCTAAGGTGGGTAATGGCTTAGTTGGGATCTGCACCGACACTACGGTGATCGTGTTGTGGTACCCCACCTGTGGGTAAAGTTGCACACCTCTGCAGAGCAAAAATCTATTCGAATAGCCGTGCCCACGGTATTGGGCAAGTTATGGTGTGGTCACACAACTAGTGTTTCTCTCCGGGAATGGTTGGATTGGTGTGGGTTTTTTGGAAAGTGTCCGGCAGTTGTGCCGTGTGCTACGGCGGACGGGGAGTCCGGTGGCAGCTTAAAACATGGATCCTGTGTGGATCAATACCGTGTGCTCCTCGATACTTAAAAGCTTGTTTTTGGAAAATTGTTTTAAACGAACCTTTGCATATAACCGAGTTTCTGAAAATGAACCCTGACCTTTTCCTTGGACTGTCCTGTGCATTGTTCTCTGTTATAACCCCCCCCGTGGGTGTGACTGGACTTGCTGAGTACGTTCGTACTCACCCCCTTCTTACTTCTTACAGCAGAAGATCCCGACTACACTCCCGAAGACGTCGAGTAGGGTTTCGTCCTGCACCCAGTCTTGCCTGTGGTTAAGGCCACCGCTGGAACTCCGCATGGCGCAAGACTCTAATGATCCTCTTTTCGTAGCTAGTATAGTAGTGTGGGTTTTAGTTGTAATCCTCGCGATAGTGGCGCTTCACTGCCCATTAGCGCGCAGAGTTGTACGGATATGTACCATCTGATGTAATAAAAGTGTTATCAGCCTCCTGGGACTGATAAAGCAACACTTTTTAGTCTTCCCTGATGGGGGGGGACGCTTCACCAACCGAGACATATTCGCATGGAAACCAGCGGATATGCCAGGGGTACCCGGGGAGTTGATCGAGCATGCTTTGAATGTACACCCGAAGGCTACGCCTAAGAAGCAACGCCTGCGGAGGTTTGCCCACGACAAGCGTGAGGCCATTAAACGGGAGATCGCTAAACTTCTCGCGGCTGGATTCATTAAAGAAGTAATCCATCTAGAGTGGGTAGCGAATCCCGTCCTTGTAAAGAAAAAGAATAATGAATGGAGAATGTGTGTCGACTACACCGATCTCAACAAGCATTGCCCGAAAGATCATTTTGGGCTGCCGCGCATTGACCAAGTCGTCGATTCGACGGCTGGATGCGTCCTTCTTTGTTTTCTTGATTGTTACTCAGGGTATCATCAGATTGCGCTCAAGGAGGAGGACCAAATCAAGACTGCATTCATCACCCCGTACGGGACTTACGCCTACAAAACAATGTCCTTCGGGTTGAAGAACGCAGGATCAACATATCAGCGTGCGATCCAGATGTGTTTCGCGGATCAGCTGCATCGGAATGTCGAGGCCTATGTGGACGACGTGGTCATCAAGACCAGGGATTCCGATAACTTGATCGTAGATTTGGAGGAAACATTCAGCAGTCTGCGCAGATTTCGTTGGAAACTCAATCCCACCAAGTGCGTCTTTGGAGTACCTTCAGGGAAATTGCTCGGGTTCATCGTCAGCAATCGGGGCATTGAAGCCAACCCTGTAAAGATCACGGCCATCACTGATATGGAGGCTCCGGCCACAATCAAGGATGTGCAAAAGTTAACAGGTTGTATGGCGGCTCTGAACAGGTTCATCTCCCGGCTCGGGGAGAGGGGACTACCCTTCTTCAAGCTCCTGAAACGCCAGGATAAGTTCCAATGGACCGAGGAGGCTGAGCAGGCCTTGCAGGACCTAAAACATCATCTGCAGTCACCTCCAATCCTCACAGCACCGTTGCCAGGGGAGGATCTACTACTTTACATCGCGGCAACAACTCATGTTGTCAGCAGTGCTATTGTAGTCGAGCGAGGCGAAGAAGGCCATGCGTTTGGAGTGCAGAGGCCTGTCTACTTCGTCAGCGAGGTCCTCTCCGAATCCAAGGTACGGTATCCTGCTGTTCAAAAGCTTTTGTATGCAATCTTAATCACATCAAGAAAGCTGCGCCATTACTTCGACGAGTACCTGATCACTGTGATCACGGACTTCCCGCTGGCGGATATTCTTCATAATCAAGATGCCACGGGGCGCATATCCAAGTGGGCAGTTGAACTGGGGGCTTTGTCAATAGACTTCAAGCCACGCACTGCAATCAAGTCACATGCTCTAGTCGACTTCATGGCTGAATGGAGGGAGAACCAAGTCCCAACTCCAGTGGACATGCCAGAGCACCGGACCATGTATTTTGATGGGTCCCTCAAGCTCGACGGCGGCGGTGCTGGGGTTCTGCTCATTTCTCCACGAGGTGAGCAGTTGAAATACGTCCTTCAGATCCTGTGGGCGGTATCCAACAATGAAGCCGAGTATGAAGCTTTGCTTCACGGGCTTCGTTTGGCGATATCACTAGGGATCAAGCGACTACTTGTATATGGCGACTCTCTCCTTGTTGTTCAGCAGGTCAACAAGGAATGAGATTGCAATAAGGAGACAATGGATGCTTATGTGCAGGAAGTGTGCAAGTTGGAAAGCAAATTCTCTGGCCTGGAGGTTCATCATGTATTACGGGAGCACAATGTTGGCGCGGACACCCTGTCCAAACTGGGGTCCACGCGTGCCCAGGTCCCGCCGGGAGTCTTCGTCCAGGAGCTCAAACAGCCATCCATCAAGTCTTCTCCGCAGGTAGCCATCGACGCGGGTCCCCAACAACCCGATCGAGAGGTTATGGTGCTGGAGGAGGACTGGCGAGGGGCTTTTATCAACTTTATACGCGATCAACGGTTACCAGCGGGAATCGACGCCAGGAGCGCTGACGCGGCTCGCATCTTGCGAAGAAGCAAGGGTTTCGTCCTGGTCGACGGCAAGCTCTATCGGCGAGGCGCTCGGTCAGGGGTTCTCATGAAGTGCGTCACGAAGGAAGATGGCTACGACATACTGCGGGAGATCCACGATGGCGTCTGCGGCAACCATGCGACTTCAAGAACACTTGTGGGAAAAGCGTATAGAGCCTGTTTCTGGTGGCCCACCGCAATGACCGACGCGGAGGATCTCGTGCGCAGGTGCCAAAATTGTCAATTCTTCGGCAAACAGACGCATGTCCTAGCTCATAGCCTCATCACCATACCGCCATCCTGGCCTTTTGCCTGTTGGAGCCTTGACATGATCGGGCCCTTCACGACGGCACCAGGCGGCTTCACCCATGTTCTGGTGGCTATCGACAAGTTTACTAAGTGGATCGAGTACAAGCCGATAGCCAAGCTCACGCCAGACCGGGTCGTCGACTTCATCTCAGATATTATGCATCGCTTCGGCTTCCCCAACTCCATCATCACGGACTTGGGGTCAAACTTCACGGCGAACCAGTTCTGGGAGTTCTGCGAGAATGCTTGCATTGAAGTTAAATATGTCTCGGTTGCACACCCCAGGGCTAACGGACAAGTCGAAAGGGCGAACGGCTTGATCATTGACGGCCTCAAGAAGAGACTTTATGATGAAAACAGCAAGAAGGGAGGCAAATGGGTGCATGAGTTGCCGCATGTCGTCTAGGGGCTTCGAACTCTGCCGTCCAAAGCCACAGGACAAACACCTTTTTCCTCGTGTATGGATCCGAAGCTATTCTACCAGCCGATATCATGTGGAAGTCGCCAAGGGTCGAAATGTACAGTGAAGGCGAGGCGGACGAGGCGCGGCAGCTAGAGCTCGATTCTGTGGAAGAAGCTCGCTGTACCGCCCTTGTTCAGTCAGCCCGGTACCTGCAGGGGATCCGGCGATACCATGATCGCAACATCAGGGAGCGGTCATTTAGCGTCGGTGATTTGGTCTTGCGCCGTATTCAGGACGAGTCCGGCCTCCACAAGCTCAATTCAAGGTGGGAGGGCCCGTTCGTCGTCAAGCAGGTCACAAGGCCAGGGTCTTATCGACTACAATTCCCTGAGGGTCGCGAAGTCCCGAACTCCTGGAACGTTCAGAACTTACGCAAGTTCTACCCTTAAGTCGAGGCCCGGTGATCGCTAATTCCCCGGGGGCTCAGAAGATCTCCTTTTCCCGAGTCACTTTGGAGGCCATGAGCCACACGACTCGGGTTGTACATGCCTTCTTACTTCCACGATGGCCAGTGTCACGCGCAAACATATATGTATCGACTTCTTGTCGCGCATGACGCGGAGGCTACGGCCACGGTCACCCCCCTTCGACTTTTGTTTCTGACAGAGCCCTCGGCTCTGGCTAACTCCTCGGCATATCGAGTTCCGCCGCGACCTTCGAGGGTCGCATGCGACAGTAGTCGCACTTTTTCCAACACAGTCGATCCGCTCGACTGGCTTACACCTAGTGCGTTGGAAAGGCTCGCATAAAGAGCCACATCGACTACATCCTGAGTGACTGCACTCAGAACAGTCTTGTTTTTTGCCAAAAGGAATGGCAAGCTCGCGGCGCCGCCCGCACTCGCTCCTTGCAAGCTCGATCCGTCCGGGCCTTCTCCAGCTTACGGAGCACGCTCACAGCAGGAGCGACCTTCGACTACACCCGGTCGCCGCACTCAGGACAGTCTTATTTTTAAGCCCTACACACGGCAACCCCGCGATGATGCTCGCGTTCTTTCCTAACAAGTTTAGACCCGCTCGATCGAGTTGTGGCTATTCTGTTAGACGAGTACTAGCTGCCCTTCGGGTCGTTGCACCCAGGGACGCGTCTACTACTTGAGTCTCGTAAGCCTGGATCCCAATTCAGCTAAGACACGCAAACAAGTAGAGATGTCGAGGGAAGCATTTACATAAGAGAATGATTAATTGTTTCATATACCCTAATCCTGCAGTACATTGTGTACAATTTGTTCTACTACAGGTTGGGCCTCTTGCAAGTACTCTTCGAACCGCTCGTCTGTGCAGTCCGCCGCCATCCCTTGCGCAAAGATGCTCAGCTGCGCGTTCGGCACAAAAGACTTTACATAGGCGAGGGCATTACTCACGCACGCAACTGGAGCTTCGGATAGGAACTTGAGCATTTTCTTCGGGGCTTCGCGGAGTCGCTCCAGCAGGGGCCGCGGGCTTGCTTCGCCTTCTTCTGGCGGATCCACCATGTCCACCAGCTCCTGGGCGGCCCCCCGGAGGTCCTCCAGCTCCTTGCGCAGCCGCTCGTCCTTCTCGCCCAGCGTCTTGACTTGCTGAAGGCAGTCGACGAACTGACGTTCAGTGTCGCCGATCACCTTCTGCAGCCTTTCGACGTCATCTGTACGACGATACAGCATATTCTTCACATCAGTAAGCAGCTCCTCTTTGTGTTTCGTTATTTTCCTAAGCTCTGTGGTAAGGGTACTTCAGCATCTAAGGGAAGTAACTAAGGAAATGTACTCGAAGGGAGCGAGGGCCTACCTTGGTGCGCCTTTTTCTCTGCCTCCTGGTACTCTGCTTGTTGCTCCTTGAGCTGTTGTTGGAGCTCGGAGTTGGCCTTCTCCATATTTTTCAGGTCATTCTTGAGCAGCCAGGTCTCTCGAGTCCTTTCTTGCTTCAGTATATCAAGCTCTCGCTGCAGATAGCAATTCTTTGTGATTTCCTCGGAGATGCGCTTGTCCAGGGCGGCTAATTCCCGCGCGTCACTCACAACCGCGCGGAGTTTCTCCGACTTCTTCTGGGATTTGGTGATTACATGCTGCGCCAAAGGAGGAGAATGAGTCCTAAACAACTCACCAATGCACACATCTGGAACATTACCCGAGTATTACCATGGAGAAGTCGTATAGCTCCTTGAAGGTGCTCTTGAAGGTCTTCAGGTTCTCTGCCGACAGCAGGAGGTCATCCACCAGGTCGGTGGTGATGACGTTCTGGTGCCCTGGCCCGGCCCTCAACACCTCACGGGGACTCCCCGAGGGCCCGGCGGCATCCCCGGACGGCGGCGGCTGGACACCTGCAAGCATACGAAGTGGTCACCACATTATGCCCAGACCCCGGCAGCTAGTCGCGGGCGGGTAAGCGCGTACCTGTGCCATCGGTAGGAGCGGCACCAGGGGCCACGACTTGTTCTTCGCCACCGGGTCCGGCTCCCTCTTGTCGGGGCTCGGGAGGCGGCAAGTCGGGGAGCGCCGCATCTGCTTCAGGGGCCACCTCTGCGGGTACTGGCCCCCCAGGCGCCGAGGGCTCGGGGGCTGCAGCAGCCGAGGCAGGCGCCGCAGCCTTGCCTGGTTCCAGCTGGAGTTGCACTGCGCTTGCAGCCCTGATGATATCGACAACATTGTTATCCAAGTGGGCACGGTCAAGATCTTCAAGCGATTGAAGTAAAACTTACAGTGTTGACTTCTTCTTGGCGGCCTTTTTCACCCGCCAGGCCCGTCGAGGAACGCCCGTCGTTGATGGCGAGGCCTGGTCGGCCGATGGAGGGGTCCCCGCCACGGCAATTGTCACCGCCGCGGCGACGGAGGGGCCTGTCTCCACCCCTTCGGTTTCAGTTCCGGGTGGCAGAGCAGGGAGACTGCAAGGGGGCGCTGTTAGTATTCAGCATCATTGATACTTTGCAACTGGCCAAAACAGCAACTCCATACCTGGAGGACTCGATTTCTTGGGCCTTGCGTTTGCGCGCCTGTCGCTGGCCCTTCGGCACCGGTGTTAGAGCGCCGGCCATCTCCAAGCTCTGGTCGGAGGAGTTCTCCCGGCGCATTTCCCCTTCGGTTCCTTCACTCGCCCGCGAGTCCACGCACTCGGAGGACTCGCCGCTGCCTTGAACCGCAGCAAGGCGAGTCGTCTTGGTGACAACGACGACAACAGCGCGGTCCCCCTTCGGCTTCTTCCCCCACCTGCGAGTCCATGCATTCGGCGGACTCGCTGCGGCTTTGAGCCGCAGCAAGGCGAGCCTTCTTGGCTGCCGTGGCTGCAGAAGGGAGGAGGTGATACGCTCGGGGGAGGTCCGGCTGCGGCGGGTAGCTGCAGTACAGCTCCGAGTGTCCCTGCAAAAAGTTTTTCAGTTCAGTACCGGTGCAGTAGCAGATTTCTTCAGGGAAAGAAGTCGAATACTTACCGGCGGGGGCGGATTTCGCGCGGAGAACAAGGTGGGCACGTACGGCACGGCGTTCACGTCCAGCAGCACCCGCTGAACTCGCTGGAGCGCGACTTCGTCTGGCACCTCCTCTGTGCACATGCGAGAAGGGTCAGCGGGGCCGGTGTACTCGAAGCCCAGGCAACAGCGCTGTTGGATGGGTCTGACGCGGCGCTTGTAAAATGAGAACATGACGGAGGCGCCGGTCACTCCCTCCTTCTTCTGTGCCTCGATGGCTTCCAGCAGCTCTCTGACCTGTATCATCTCCATGCTGGAGGGTTCAAGGTTCCATTCCCCCCTCACCACTGGCGGTCTGCTCGACTTCGTCGGCAGGTGGGGAGCATGGTTTTCGATGTAAAACCATAGATTTTTCCATCCAGGAAGGTTTGAGGGGAATTTATATGAAAGGTATTTTTCGCCGGCCTGCTGTCGCAGTTGGATGCCGGCGCCCCCCACCACTGCAAGTTTCTTTGTGGTCGGCTGGGGTTTGATGCGGAAGAGGAAGCGGAAAAGATCCCAGTGGGGTTCGATTCCGAGAAATGCTTCGCAGAAATGGATGAAAATGGAAATATGGCAAACGGAATTCGGGTTGAGGTGATGGAGCTCAAGCCCGTAGTAGTAAAGAAGGCCACGAAAGAAGGAACAAGCGGGGAGGGCCAATCCCCGTTCGGCAAAATGGAAGAATGTGACGATTTCGTCGACATTCTCCATGGTGAAGGGCTCACGGAACGAGGGGCGCCAGTTGACAAGGTTCTTCTCTTGCAGCAACCCCTCAGAAACCAATTTTTTCAGATTGTTGAGGGAGCACTTACTGTGTGTCCACCCCGTAGTCAATGGCTCCGCATCCTTCTTCATTTCCTCGATCTCTGATTTCTTGGACGCCATCTCCGATGCGCCGGCCACGAGATGCTCGGGGGCTGCGGGGAGAGGGGCGGGGAGGTCGGAGTGGGAGGTTCTCTTGGTGGAAAGGAGGTGGCGTTTGGCTCAGATTGGGGTTTTGGTGGTTTTTGGCGGAATGCGAACTGAAAGCACAATTTTCCCTCCTATTGCCGCGGGGTTAAGTAACCAGCGGGATGGGGAAAAGTTACTGTTCTGAAGTTCAAGAGTCGTTTTGTGGAATATTCCGAAGGTGAGGGGTCATTTGGTGATCTGATTGGATTAAAAATTCGATTAATCATTTTTTCAGGGCTAATTAGCCCGAAAAAAGGGGTTTTTCGAATCTTTGGTCTAATTATATCATTTGTATCGTCACTTTGGTCTCCCCTTAACGTGTCATTGTTTAGCCTGTATGCCACGATTTTTGGACCCTTACTTCCAATTTTGTGGGATTTGGATTCAAGACTCGGGGGCTGCGGGATACGTGGCATCGACTACTTATTTTTCAAATTTCTTTGAAGGATAAGGAGGATTACAGATTAATGGGACCCTCAGCATAATTCTCCAATTCAACCTAAGGCTCGGGGGCTACTCCATATGGAGTGCGATTTTTAAATCGCACACCATAACAAAAATTCGGGGCATGAGCACCTCATAGCTTCGATGCAGCCAGGCAAGTACTCGAAGAAGGGCTTCAAGACGAAGCTTCAGAAGAAGTCGAAGACTGCTTCGAAAGTACTCAATAAGCCTGCAGTACTCAGCTACGAAGAGCTCGGAGGCTTGTCAGACCCGGGGCCACCGGGCTGGGCACGTTACGAAGTTTAAGAGATTAAGCCCGCCTTATCTCTTATTCATTTTGTTTATCTCTTGTTTATCCCGTTTAAATAGGAGATAGAGCTAACCAACATGGAGAGGATCTACTCAAGATGTGTTCTGGCGTGATCCCTCGACGGGAGTTGGTTAGCATCTTTGTAACTCTGACCTCTCGGATATATAAGGGAGGTCAGGGACCCCCCTCAAAACAGAAGATCATTAGGTCATTCTACATCAAAGACAATACAAACCATACAGGACGTAGGATGTTACGCTCCGTGCGGCCCGAACCTGTCTAAGTCTTGTGTTCCTTGCACCTTCGAGTTTCTGATCTCGGCGTCCCCTCACCCAAAACTTACCACCTTGGGTATATCCCTCGGTGGGCAGCCGGTTAAACACCGACACAAACCGATTGCATCATGTACACAAATTAAAGTTAGGAACTAGAATAATCACTCAGTTGAAAGTTGGACATATATATGGTGGTGTGACACGGCTGTGAGCTGAGGGGCTCCTCCAAATCGCCGGAGCTAAAGAAATAGCCGCCACAAACGGCATGGACGCGGAGTCGAGGAGAAAAATGAACGGTATCCTTCACTCGTTGTTCTCATTTGGGCCAGCTGACAACCATCAAAGAAGAAGCCGGGCCATAACTAGAGAGGTTGCCAGGTTGCTAGATAATGTTATTTGATATGTTTTGGCTCAAAATACAAAGCAACGTAGCCTGATAAAAAAGTCTAGCTATATTGTGGTGACTAATGAGAGTTTTCTACCCAAATTATTGGGTGTACATACCCATGTCTCATACTGCGTCCGCCCCTGCATGGCAGCGCGATGGACAGACGGTAGACCCCTTCGGCCTAGGCAGGCGAGAAACTAGGCGTGTACCCCTTCGGTCGTCTGCACTAGTAGATGACGCGCGCCATCGCGCACGTTCATGTTTAATCCGTATGGGTGTGGTTTTTATCCAGTTTAGCGGCACAACAATGTATTAGTGCATACTTATATGTTCTGTTTGGTTATTTAATCCTATGGGGGTGGTTATTTAATAGCGCGGCCTTCTATTTGTATCTTTTTTTTTAGAGCATCCTCCCGGCGAAATGCGGTCAATTGGATAGGTGTTTTTTGTAAGTGCATGTAAATAGAAGCAGATGTGCTTTAAAAAAGAGGTAAAAATAAATGGATTGGGTAACTGTGTACGAAAAGACAAGCAATAAGCAACAGAAGAAACATAGTAACTCTGAAAGAAAGGAACCAGTAGTCTTGAAGGTTTAGCTGCAGTGATACATCAAATTAACTAAGTTCATTATGGTAGGAAACTGAACATAAGGAACCAGCAGTCTTGAAGTTTTAGCTGCAGTGATACATCAAATTAACTAAGAAGTTCATTATGATAGGAAACTGAACATAGACCCAGGCAGCATTAGGCCTGTAGGTCAAGACGCAGTAGCACAGGACTCTAATAAAATGTTTCATTCCGTCAGATTCGGCTGGAATTCTGACGATTGGGTTCAACATGCTCACTTCGTCTTCAGGGAAGTGCAGCAATTCTACAGCTCTAGGTTATGTAAAGGTTAGTTAGGTTTGAAGCAGTTTATTGAGGCACTGAAAATGATTCAAAAAAAATCTAGAGAGGTTAGCTGGAATTCTATCGCGCGTTCAAGCTTAATCCGTATGGTTGTGGTTTGTCACGTTTAGCAGCATAAGAATTCATTAGAGCATACCTATATAGGAAAGGCATTATTAAACGAAGCAGAAAGCAAGGTAATTGGCGTTTAGTAATGCGTGCAGATGTTTTTTTGGATGAGCTGAATAATCCATTTTAGCTTTAGTAATTAGCGTGGTAAATGCTGGTCACTAAAGGTAGAAATAACTGCTACACACTTAGGGAGGTCTCTAGGTTTGTTGTGGTATTGGCGAATGACTAAAATAGAAAAACCTTTTCCAAATAACAGCAGCTAGTGTGGCACAAAGAGTGAGATGATAAACTGCAGTGGTTTTGTGAAAAGTTCTTACATTGGCACTGCAATTATAAGGCAAAGTGAGGAACCAAATAAACGAGCTGCTATACTTCAATAGCAGGAACTTGAATTTTACCACCAGTTAACAGTCCAATAGCTATTTCTCCAGTTCCATTAGCTTCTGATTACCTTTGCACCTGACCTATAGGAGTAAATGCAAAGTTAGTAGGTTTTAATTTCTAAGCATACTTAGTGTGTTTGTATGTCTTAGTAATTTGGAAAATGGAAAGGAACTGTTGTCCTATAAAATACATATTAATGAGCTATCATTTCTTTTTATATTCCTGCAGCAGAAGTCTAGGATATTTCCCAGCTTATCCTGTTCTAAAGTTTCATGTGCTTTTGTTGTAATTGTAGTACATGGCAATCTCTAAACTTGGTTAAAAAAAATCAAACTGAACCAACGAACATATATTTACCCCTACAGAGCTACAGTATATCTATGGGGCGTGATGAAATGTTTATAATGTGAGCTAATTCTGCAAAGAAGCCTACAATATATGCATAGAGAAAAGGAAGCCTATTTTTATTTCCATAAGATGATGTTCTAAAATTTCTTTTAATTGCAGTGGCAACTGGACAAGCTTTAAGGAAATCATTTTCTTTGTAAGGCTAAGTTAAATAAGAATGCATCATACATATCACTATCCCTAAACCTGAATTAAATAGTCTAATGCAATGCTACTTTATGTGCCTGAAAGAAGTTTTTTTTTTTCAAAAAAGAGCATATATAGAACTAAGGCTCCAATTATTCTGCCTAAAAGGTGTAGGGTAGCCTCCTCTCTTGCTTTTGGCTTACAGGGAGAAATGGGAACACAGATCATAGCTGAAGCAGGGATACTTGTACAAACCTGGCAGGAGATACCTTGTTTCTTCGTGTTCATAATGGAGCTGACAATAAAGGAGGCCATTGGAGGAAATTTGGATCCATTGCAGCTGACAGGGTACAGTTTTTCAATTGGGGAGCAGGCAGTGGCTTCATTTTCTTGCGTTCACATGCTGCTCCGCTAGCTGTAGCTGATGGACCCGTGGAGGCGCAGTGCCTGACTCTAATGTGGACTTGACAGCGGAAGTCTTGGGTATAGAAAAACAAGCGCTAGCTAGAAAATTATATGAAGATAAATCAGCACTAACCAAGAGGCAAAAAAATGAAGAGCAACCCATGGAACAGCCATCAAAGGGGGAAATAACGAAAACAGATCTAATCTAAAGATGCAGGCACGGATTCAGAAACATACCTGACCAACTAAATCAGACCTGAACATGCATTGCTATTCAACTTTAAAAAAGAGGGGCAAACAAAAGGATAGTGACCAAAGAAGAAGAAACATTATGGAATCAAATTAGATCTAAGTTCAATCAGAGGCAACAACCAACAATATACAATAACCAGAAAAGGAAGAACATAAAAAGTAAGAATGGAGAAGAGCATTCGACACCGTTGGGTCGCTAGCTAGTATATTTCTAAGTTTCCCTATGGCTAAAAAAAGAACTGTCACCATCTGATTCTCTGGCGTGGAATCATATATAAATAGGTGCACTATTTAACTAAAATGGTCTATAAGGATAGAAGAATAGCAATAGCTACTATAGAGATACAGCAGCACTCAAGAAAACTAATTGCAAAACGTCATGATTAAGGATAGTATCATCACCTACAGCTGGTGGTATAAATCTTGGCCAGAAAATCTCTATATGAAATAAAGTATGGTTACATCATGATAAGACCATGCCACAAAAGCATATGGTGAGCTTAATTGCAAAGGATAAAGAATGATTGTTCTTTTGTTAATGCAAATATGTGATTTTCTCTGAGCTTTTTTTGGTGTGAGACCGACAAGGAGCATCATATCCATGGTATTTTTAACTTGTTTAAATTATTGCTTCAAAAATAAAATTCATATCCGACCTAGAAACATTGTCTTAGACAAGGCAAGTAGCCTGAATGTGTATTCTTTTCATCAAATAGGACTCCCTGTTAGCTAAATCTAGCATGGTTAATTGGTCAGTGCTGCAGAGGCAAACCATCAAACACATAGCCTGCATCCTCCATGGCCGAAGCACAGGTTGCACAAGCAAACCATCAAACACATGGTGTAAATCCTCCATGGACGAAGCACTTGTAGGCAGCAGGGGATGGAATTGCAGCGGTGCAGCTGTTGGCCATGCTGTGTTGCATCAAAGAGGCACGGAAACAAAGAAACGGCCGCGAGCAAAGAAACCATGAAGTGTAAGATGCAACTCACCGCTGCCCAGATATTGTTCCTGCTGCTCCCTTGGCATCAAGTGAAACTACATGAAGATGGGGGCAATTGCATCGAGGGAGCTCGATCCAAACCCCTTCTGGCACAATCGTTGTCCCTGTCGCGCTGGCCGTTCGTGCTCTAAGAGGGAGCTCAAAGGTCTGAACTTGGACCCTGAATCTGAAGAAGAATGACTGGATCCGTTCATTGGTAGCAAGGAGCTATTGCTGATTAGGGATGGGAAGTATACAGATTGGACATACCTGAAGTTGCACAGCTCGTTGTATATATAGCGAGCACGTGCTCGGGCAGTAGTGAGACGGCCTTCCAAGGGGGCCCCGGTAGCACCACAGACGATGCACTTGACGATGGAACGCTGCAAGAAGAGCTCCGCCGGGACGCTGGACTCGGAGATGGCGGCGTAGTGCGGCGGGAAGCGGTTCCGGGAGAAAAAGACCGACGTGGAATGCCGCAGACGGGCCGTGCTGTGATGGGGCCTACGGCCTCGATCTCGCGCCAGCGCTAGATGAGCGACGATGCTCGGGTTCCCGATGGCGGGAGGTCAGTGGGTGCGCCGGACCGGCCGTGGGCGAGGAGCGGCGAAGCTGGGCCGGCCGCGCGCGCCGCCTGGTCGGACCGGCCACGGGCGGGGAGCGACGGCCGCCGCCTGGCCGGCCGCAAGCGAGGAGTCGGGGCGCAGGGCAGACCGCGGGCGGGGAGCGACGGCCGCCGCCTAGCCCGCCGCGAGCGAGGAGTCGGGGCGCAGGGCAGACCGCGGGCGGGGAGCGACGGCCGCCGCCTGCCCGCCGCGAGCGAGGAGCCAGGGCGCAGGGCAGGCCGCGGCAGCGCCGGATCGGTCGTGGGCGAGGAGCGGCGAAGCCGGACCGGCCGCGCGCGTTCGCCTGGCCGGAACGACCCCGGGCTGGGAGCAACGACGCCGGTCTAGCCGCGGGCGGGGAGCGACGGCCGCCGCATGGCTCGCCGCGAGCGAGGAGCCAGGGCACAGGGCAGGCAGCGGTGGCGCGGGAGCGGCCGTGGGTGAGGAGCGGTGAAGCTGGGCCGGCCGCGCGTGTTTGCCTGGCCGGACCAGCCGCGGGCGGGGAGCGGCGAAGCCGAGCGGCATCACGCGCCGCCGGCCATACCGGCTGTGGGCGAGGAGCAGCGGTACCGCGGCGCGAGGACAGCACACCTCAGGGAAACTGCAAGGGGCGTAATGAGGATATCTGCGTTTAGGCTGTCTCCCACGCGCGAGCTATTCAGCTAGCCAAAGACAAAATTGCTACTGTGGGAGTACTATAGCACCGGGCATCAGCGTCCAACAGAGTAGGTACAAAGGTAAAACATTTTAGCTAGCAGAGGAGAGGGAAAGTAAAATGCATGCTCTGCCAGGCTAAGCCATCCGCGGCTTGACCAACGGTCAGTTGGGCAGGAGGAGAGAAGGTTGTGCGGCAAGGGAGAACTCGCCGGTTCGGGGTTGTGCAGCGGGGTGCCCGGCTAGCTCCTCCCCGTCAAGGTCAGCTCCGGCGAGTCCCAAGTCAAGGTTGGTCCCCTTCCATTCATCCCCTTCCATTCCCGACTTGGAATCGCTCGATCTGCTAGTTCGTACGTCGTGGGGGTTGATATCTGTATCCGGTTTGAGGAACGGTGGGTTCTCTCCAGATCCGTGGAGTCAATGGCCGGTTTAGCATGCGGCGTTTGTGGCTGTTGTTCTAGTGCAGTGATTTTGATTGCATCGATTGATTTGCATTTATTTTTCTCTTTGGGTCACAAATCCGTGGTGAATGCTTGTTGACTTCGTGTCCCTTGCTAACCATTCCAATCAAAATTAGATCGCTTTGTCTAGATGCTTAAGAATTTAACCGGCTGCAGGATGGCAAAGAACTTGAATCCCTATGGAAACAATGATGGTAACTCTGAGGCCTATCTTGAAGGCCAGGAATGGGAGTTCCCTCTTTCTGATTCATTGGAAGATTTCGATAATCTTACAATTCCTCAGGTTTGCCACGCTGCTATTGTATTTTGCTGCTATTGCATTGGCTAACTAAATACTGCTATTGTATTTTGTCCTTGCTGCAAATGGTTTAGATGCAGCAAGCCATAGGTCTGCGGCGGCCAATTCCATTTCATCCTCCGAGACCACACCCTGCAACTGTTAATGCGGAAGCCATCCAAGAGCACACTGAGGTAATTGGACAAACTCCCGAATTAGAGATTCCTATTCCTCAGTTTAAAAGAGGAGGGAAAGGCAAGGGAAAAACCAAAGGCGCTGGTAATTTCAGTGGCAAGAGGTTATCACAAAGAGGTAAATCCTTTAGCAAAGATGAAGACAAAATTATATGCTCTGCCTTCCTGAATGTGAGCAAAGACCCTATCACTGGTATGTCCCTTTCACTTGTAGATGAATAATCTTGAGTTATATAATTATACTGCTACTTCAATCTATGACTTGTAAATATTTAGGAACAAATCATGGCGGTTATTATCAAAGGATACATAAATATTTTGTCGAGAACATTGAAGGCCCTTCTACAAGAAGTCAAGTTGCCATTTCTAACAAGTGGCTCACCATCCAAAAGGCGGTGAACAAATTCTGTGGTCATTTTTGGTTTGTTGAAAGGTTAGACAAAAGTGGAAAGACTGAGCAGGACCGAGTAAGTCAATGTGTATTAATTATATTGTCTTCCCACCCTACAATTTGTAACTAATATACCATTTCGTTCATAGATCGATGATGCTGTTAAACTGTATGAGGAGTCAGAGCCATGGATGTTAATGCATTGCTGGAACATCCTTCGCCATGAAGCTAAATGGAGCGATAAGATGGTGGAGATCAATTCTAGAGGCACAAGTACAAAAGTTAATCAGCAGGTTGCAGGCAACAATCAAGGGGAACAGGGACAATCTGAGCATGATGATAATGGACAGCCAGCTCGACCTGAAGGAAGGGACAGTGCCAAGAAGCGTAGGAGTCGTGGGACTGCAGACAATGATGCATCTAGCGCTGCAATTGAAGTTCTTCAAAGCATGAATGCAAGGGGCCAGATCAAGGATGACAAAGAAGACAGTCAGATGGCGCAAATACTCCAATGGAAGGATGCTAAGATAGAGCTTCAACAAAATATGATTGCTCTGCAGAGAGAGGAGATGCAAAAGAGATGGGAACTTGAGAAGGAGAAGCTGAACTTGACTAGGGAGGAAGTACAACTGCGTAAAGAACAGACAAAGGTTGAGATGATGAAGGCTGAAGCTCATTTCATGGGTCAGGATCTAGACAAGTTAGCCCCACACCTCAAAGAGTACTACATATCCATCCAGCGAGAGATAATGGAGCGTTGAGGGATTATAAGCTCTCCAAGTAGCAGTTCTGGACCGAGCATGTCTTAAACTGTTTGTGTGTAACAAACTATTTGCTTTCTTCCCTGTTTTGGACCGAAACATCATGTTGTTTGTAGAACTATTTGTTGTGTTGCTTGTTGTCGATGGAACATAATGTTGTGTGTAATAATAAACAAACGTCATGTTGTGTGTACATCTATTTGCTGTGTCTGCATGGGCAATGTCGATGGCATATAATGTTGTGTGTAATAATAAACTATTGGATGTTGGTGAATCCACGTGACAAAATTAAAATCATACAATTGGATAGATTGTACGAATGGAAAGCATCAAGTCATATAATTGGATCTAGCAATTAAACAAAGATGACATAGTCATACTTGAATCCATAGGTTGTACGAATGGAAAGCATCAAGTCATACAATTGGATAGATTCTACAAATTAAAATCTGCAGTCATACAGTCATGCAAATGGACCGGTGAAAGCTCCAAAATGACTCTAAAGGTGTCGGTGTTTTACCGGCTGCCCACCGTGGGATATACCCAAGGTGGTAAGTTTTGGTGAGGAGACGCCGAGATCAGGAACTCGAAGGCGCAAGGAACACAAAACTTAGACAGGTTCGGGCCGCAAGATGCGTAATACCCTACGTCCTGTATGGCGGTTTGTATTGCCTTTGGTGTAGTTTAATCCAGAGATCTTATTTTGAGAGGGGTCCCTGCCCTCCCTTATATATCCGGGAGGCCAGGGTTACAGAGATACTAACCAACACCAGCTAAGGAATCGTACCAGAACATGTCTCGGGTAGATTCCTTCTATATCGGTTAGCTCTATCTCCTACTTAAACGGGATAAATAAGAGATAAACGAGATAAATAAGAGATAAGACGGGCTTAATCTCTTAAACCTCTTTAAACTACGTTATGTACACAGTCCCGTGGCCCCAGGTCTGACAAGCCCCCGAGCTCTTCGTAGCTGAGTACTGCAGGCTTATCGAGTACTTTCAAAGTAGTCTTCGGCTTCTTTTGAAGCTCCGTCTTGAAGTCCTTCTTTGAGTACTTCCCTGGCTGCATCGAAGCTATGAGGTGCTCATGCCCTAAATTAAATTTTTAATATGGTGTGCGATTGAAAAATTGCACTCCATATGGAGTAACCCCCGAGCCTTAGGTTGAATCGGAGAATCAGGCTGATGGTCACTTTAGTCTTGAATCTTCCTTACTCACTTTTTCAAACAAATTTGAAAAAATAAGTAGTCGAAGCCACGTACCCCACATCCCCCGAGCCTTGAATCCAAATCCCTCAAAATTGGAGATAAGGATCCAAAGACCGTGGCACGCAGGTTAAAAATGTCCACATGGTAAATTACCAATGTGATGGTATAAATGATGGAAGTTAGATCACAAATTCGAAAACCCCCTTTTTTTGGGCCAATTAACCCTGAAAAAATGATTAATCGAATATTTAATCCAAACAGTCCACCAAATGACCCCTCATCTTCGGAATATTCCCAAAAACGACTCTTCAACTTCGAAACAGTAAATTTTTCCCCAACCGCTGGTTATTTAACCCCGCGGCGACTGCCAAGAAAAAACTTGAGCTTCCAATCTGCAATTTGCCAAAAGCCACCAAAATCCCCAAACAAAGCCGCGCTCCGCCATCACCTGCCCGGAGAAATCCCAATCCACCCAGATCTCTCAGCCCCTCTCCCCGCAGCCCCTGAGCAACTCGTGGCGAGCGGATCCAGAGATGGCACCCAAGAAATCAGAAAAGGAAGGGAAGGAGAAGGAGGCACGGCCCCCGACCGAGGAGTGGACCCACAGTAAGTGCTCCATGAACGATCTCAATAGGCTAGTTTCCGAGGGATTGCTCCAAGACAAGAATCTTGTCAATTGGCGCCCCTCATTCCGTGAACCTTTCCCCATGGAAAATGTTGACGAAATCGTCACATTTTACCATTTTGCCGAACGGGGATTGGCCCTCCCCTCTTGTTCTTTTTTCCGCGGCCTTCTTTATTATTACGGGCTTGAGCTCCATCACCTCAACCCAAACTGTATTTGCCACATTTTGATTTTTATCCATTTCTATGAAGCCTTCCTCGGAATCGAACCCCACTGGGATCTTTTCCGCTTCCTCTTCCGCGTCAAACCACAACCCACCTCGAAAAAACTTTCTGTTGTAGGGGGCGCCGGTATCCAACTGCGTCAGCAGGCTGGCGACAAGTACTTATCATACAAATTCCCCTCCAACCTTTCCGGGTGGGAGAACCACTGGTTCTATACCGAAAACCATGCCCCCCAACTCCCAGCTAAATCAAACAATCCACCTGTAGTGAGGCCGGAGTGGAATATTGAACTTTCCAGAGGGGACATGGATCAAGTCGAGGAACTGTTAGACACCATAGAAGCACATAAGATGACGGGAGTGACCGGCGCATCCGTCATGTTTTCCTTTTTCAAACGCCGCGTCCAGCCGATCCAACAGCGCCACACACTTGGATACGAGTACACAGGCGCTGAAGACCCGTCTCGTATGTGTGCAGAGGAATTGTCAGACGACGCCGCACTCCTCCGAGTCAAGCGGGTGCTACTGGACGTGGACGCCGTGCCTTACGTGCCTGGATTGTTTTCCGCACGAAGTCCGCCCGAACCGGTGAGTATTCGACTACTTTTTGTTGGGAACAACCTCTGTTATGCCATTACTAACTGAGAACCTTCTGTAGGGACACACGGAATTGTACCGCAGCTACCTGCCACAGCCTGACATCCCTCGGCCAGACCACCTGCTCCCCAGCGCCGCTGCCGAAGCAAAGAGGGCTCGAGCAGCTGCAGCCCGGCACAGCAGCGAGTCCACGGAGGACGGAAGCCCCCTGGTGGAGATAGAAACCGAAGGGGAGGCGAGAAGGGACAACTCCTCCAGGCTAGCCGTGGAGTTGGCCGAAGCTCTACCTCTGGTGCCGCAGGGTCATCGGGTAGTGCGCAAGCGAAAGGCGCAGGAAATCGAATCTTCCAAGTAATTGTTTGCTGCTTTGTTGAATTGCTAAACATCGATATTGTTACATGTTGACAATAGCCACTTGTAGGCCTACCGCCTCTGCACCCAGGTTCGAGCCTGAAGAGATGGGAGCAGTTCCATCTGCCACCGCGGCCGTTACCATTGCCGTGGCGGGGACCATGCTACCAGCTGGTCAAACCCCGCCGCCAGCAACGGAAACTCCGCGACGGGCCTTGCGGGTGAAAAGGGCCATCAAAAAGAAGTCTACACTGTAAGTTTGCATCTAGTTGCATAATAAACATTCTGCTCTTTTCGACTTGTATAACAATGAACTCGACTTCATCAGGGCTGCAAGCGCCGTGAAGCTCTAGCTGAAACCGGCCAGCCCCCGAGCCATCAGCCCCTCAGCCCCTAGCTCTACCTCAGCCCCCAGGTCGTCAACCCGAGCGGAGTCTTCAGGCGCAGGGCTAGCCACAGCTGCTCCAGCCCCCGAGCCATCAGCCCCTGGTGGGTCGACACCCACGGAGCCAGCCCCCGAGGCGGACGCGACACTGCCCGACTTGCCGCCTCTCGAGCTCCAACAAGGCGAAGCCGAAACCGGTGGCGAGGAACAAGTCGAGGCCCCTGTTGCCGCTCCTACGGATGGCGCAGGTAAGCATCTGACCGCCCACGGCTAGCTGCCGAGATCCAAGCGCTATATGCTGAAAACATTTGTAGGTGCAGGTACCCAACAGCCACCTCCTGAAGAAGCCACGGGGACCTCAAGGGGTCCTTGTGAAATACTGAAGGCCGGGCCCGGGTACAAGAATGTCATCAACACCGACCTAGTGGATGACCCCATGCTGACGGCCGACAACATAAAGTCCTTCAGGAGAACTTGCAAGGAGCTATGTGATTTTGCCATGGTAAGGCCTGCGTACTTGTCTGCTTGTATGCTTTGTCGAATAGTTTTGACTCAATCTCCTCTTTTGTGCAGAATGTGATCACTCACTCGTAGAAGAAATCAGAAAAACTGAAAGCAGTTGTGAGTGGTCACCAAGAACTTGCTGCCCTGGATAAGCGTGTATCCGAGGAGATTACGAAGAACGGCCTTCTGGAGAGGAAGCTCGAGATGTTGGAGCATGAAAGGACTCGAGAGACATGGCTCCTTAAGAATGACCTGCGAAACCTCGAGAAAGCCAACTCCGAGCTCCAAAAGCAACTCAAGGAGCAGAAGAAGGCACTCGAGGAACAAAAGAACGCGCACCAGGAGCAGCTCAAAGAACAAAAGAAAGCGCACCAAGGTAAACTACCCTTACTTCCCTCGGGTACTTCGGGTACTTGCATTTATCAATTTATCCTGGATTCTGAAAAACTCTTCACCACAGAACTTAGGAAAATCTTAATGTGTAAAGAAGAGCTGCTTACTGACATGAAGAACCTGCTGTATTGCCGTACAGATGACGTCGAGAGGTTGCAGAAGGTGATCAGCGACAATGAACAACAGTTCGTCGACTGCCTTCAGCAAGTCAAACGCTGGGCGAGAAGGATGAGCGGCAACAGAAGGAGCTGGAGGAGCTCAGGGGGGCCGCCCAGGAGCTGCTGGACATGGTGGATCCACCAGGAGAAGGCGAAGCGAGCCCGCGGCCCCTGCTAGAGTGACTTTGTGGAGCCCCGCAGAAGGTGGTCAAGTTCCTCTCAGAAGCCCCGGTCGCATATGTCAGCCACACCCTCGCCTTCGTGAAGTCCTTTTTGCTGGAGGCGCAACTAGAGATATTTGCTCAGGGCATGGCTGCAGATTGCACCGAGGACCAATTCGACCAATACCTCCAAGAAGCCCAACCTGTAGCAGAACAGATAGTACAAAGTGTACTGCAGGATTAGGGTGCGAAAAACAAATACTCACTTCCTTGTGTATATATTTTGTGTGATGTCTCTACTTGTGTATGCCTTGGCTGAATTGGCATCCAGACTTAGAGGCTAAGTAGTAGACGCTACCCTGGGTGCAGAGACCCTGAAAGTAGCCATACCTCCAAGTAGGAACTCATCTAATAAGTTAGCCATAACCCGATCGGACAGGCCTAACCTATTAGGAAAGAACGCGAGCATCATCGCGGGATTGCCGTGCTTAAGGCAGAGAAAAAAATGAAGCTACCCAGAGTGCATCGGCTCTGGATGTAGTCGAGGTCGCTCCTCATGCGAGCGTGCTCCACAAGTTAGGTAGGAACCGGACGAACGGATCGAACTTGTGTGGGTCTGCCGTGCTTTTGGCAAAAAAACAAAACTACCCTAAGTGCCATGACTTAGGATGTAGTCGAGGTGGCTCTTCCTGCGAGCCCATCCAACAAACTGGGTATAAACCAATCGAACAGATCGATCTTGTTGGGATAAATGCGACTACTGTCGTGAGCGACCATCCAAGGTCGCGGCGGAAGTCGAGTCGTAGAAGATATGAATGGAGCCAAGGCTTCCGTCGAAACATGAAGTTGATAAGATATGAACGTGGCCGGAGCCTCCGTAAAATTCATGACAGAAAGTCGGTTTATATATATGATACATGTGGCCGTAGCCTCCGTATGTTCACAGAGAAATTTACAACCCGAATCTTGTGGCACGTAGCCTCCAAATTGATTCGAGAAAAGGAGACCGCCTAAGCCCCCGGAGATTCAGCTATCTTCGGACATCTTCTCATGGGTAAAACTTGCGCAGGTTCTGAATGTTCCAAGAGTTCGGAACATCTTGACCCTCGGGATATTGTAGTCGATATGACCCTGGTCTTGTAACCTGCTTGACGACGAACGGACCCTCCCACCTTGAGTTGAGCTTGTGTAGTCCGGATTCGTCCTGAATGCGACGTAGGACCAAGTCACCGATGCGGAATGACCGTTCCCTCACGTTGCGATCATGATATCGCCGAATCCCCTGTAGGTATCAGGCTGACTAAACAAGAGCGGTGCAGCGAGCCTCGTCGAAAGAATCGAGCTCTAATTGCCTCGCCTCGTCCGCCTCGCCCTCATTGTACATTTCGACCCCTGGGAATTTCCACATGATATCGACCGGCAAGATAGCTTCAGATCTGTACACGAGAAAGAACGGAGTTTGTCCTGTGGCTTTGGACGACTGAGTCCTGTGGCAGAACCAACCTGAATTATACCGGCTCAAGTACGCGAGTCCTCACTGAAGGGCTACCTCGTACTTCAAACGGTATAAAACCATCGGTCTGTCGGGTAACGTCCCGATAAACCACCGAACTCAGGATCCAACAAGGTACCTCACACGAAGGTGAGTCTAGAGATATAATGCCAAAATATCTTACACCACAGGCAGTTACATTACAAAAATGTACAAAGCATCATTAGCTCCCACAGAGGAGAGATTATTACAAGACAGGTTTTAGTTTTCAGTCAAAGCAGCGGAATTTGAAAAGCGTAGTCATGATACACGTCGTCATTACAGATATTATGCTAGCCCTGGCATAATATCACTCAGCGGAATCTGTGTTGGCCGGGGACGGATCCCATTCCACGGACCAACCATCAGGCAAAGGGTAGGGCCACGGTGTAATGAAAGCTGGCTCATCAGGGAGGTTACCTGGATTAAATCATCAAAAGCAAGGCTGAGTATACTAATACTCAGCAAGACTTACCCGGAATTGGGTATATCTTAGCCCATAACTAGACTCATGATGGCTTTTAGCTTTGGGTAGGGTTTTCAGCTGAAAAGCAGCAAAGAGTAGATCCTTATTTTCAACTTTTAACTTTCAGGTTCTAGTTGATTAACCATTCTAGGTAAGCACCTATAACTAGTCAAACATGGTAGAATCTTTACTCAAACATCATCTTAGATAATCACATAATTACTCTTGTTACTCTATGTGGTAAAGGGAATAAGCAGTCTCATACATCGTGAGAGGCGGACGATTCTGAATCGAGATTCAACCCTTGCAAGGTAAACCTAACACACACGCTTGGAACACCACAGGGTCGTTCCGAAGCAACCGTTTACCTTTCATTCCGACTCGTGGATCAGTGCCACCACAAGCGACTGCAGGTCATACGCACATCCAAAGTGCAGGACGTACGTCTGTAGCGCGACTACAAAACCCGTACTCCTGGTTGCCCAGCAACACGTATGCCTACACGTCGAACAAAGTAACCAAAAGAAGCAAATACATGTGGTGGGTGGTATGTCCACTCCTCGGGCCGATCGGTTACTAGGCTTACCGCTTACCATATTTCACGGTATGTGGCTAGTACTTTCAAACGCTTAACCACCGCTACCACACACTGCGACCTTATCAAATTCATCAAAACAGACGGGGTATCATCTTGACCATGATACCTCATAAAACTCCCGTCCGTCATCCTTATAGTGATAACAGGAATGTAAACATTACAACTCCTATATATCGCGCGAGTGACAGGAAATCACTCGACTTCTACCGGTCCTATAGGCAGAGCAGCTATTCGGACCCAAGTTCTAGTATTCAATACATATGGTTCCTAGAATAATGCAACTAAGTTTTCAAACAACTCCTAAGAACGTAATGCATAAAGAGATATATATATATATAAATAAATAGTATAGGTTGCAGTGTAATAAAGTAGGGGTTATGTCCGGGGCTTGCCTTCGTTGGTGGGGCTGGGTTAGTCAAATTATTTTCTTCCGAACCTTGGTTCGGGACTTCAGAGAAATCTGCGACGAGAGTTCCGGGGTCTTCAGAATAACCTCCTTCTTGTTCCGGGATCAGCTGATAATCCCCGTCAGCGAGAGTGGTCGAGTCTACATGATATGCAAGATGAAGTTTAATGGATGCATACATTTGTATTTCAATTCACGATAAAGTTGCAATTCCATGTAAAGGATGTTATATTTCGATAAATAACTTAGTTACCCTGTACCGGGCAGTCATTTATCGAGCATTATATGTTTTATCTAAATCCATTAAACAACAGGGTGAATTACATTGATTAACTAACTAGTAGCATGAAGCAACAAGTGGGGTGGTTCTTAATATTTATATTAAAGAGCTTTATAAATTGACCTCATTAATTATTTATATGAACTTTAAGTTACTATTACATTATAAATCAATTACATTATATCCAATTTATTTAACATCTAATTCTTAGTTGAAAACTTAATAATATGTTGCAATAATACAAAACAGAACCATAATATATTTTTCATGATTTTTGAACATTTTGAAAGTGTGTTTATTAATTATATTAAGGAAACTACACATTATTTCTAATAAAACTAGTATAATAAAGAAATAATACTAGAGCACTAGGTTAATTATTTTTCTTTAATTCTACATATTGAAAGAAAATTATCATCACTGATTTTACCATTTTATAATTTTTCTATGAATTACTATGTACTTTTAAAGCCTACAAGCAACTAACTTTGATATTTAAATTAGATCATCAAACATTCAAAAACTGAAGTCGACCTTTAAAGCAAAGTTGCAGATCTTTGTCTAAAGATTCCAGCAAAATTTAGTTTACTATTTTATGATTTTTCCTTGATATAGTATTTTTAAGTTGGCAGCCATATTTACATAAGGAGGTCCCTCGGCACTATTCAACTGAGTCTACTCCTTTACACAAAACCCCCTGGACTTCTATTTTTTCTAACCCGAAGCCCTTGGCCGTGAACCCGAACAGGGCAAGGTGGAGGCGACCGTGTTCCGGCGACGGTGGTCACCAGTGGCGAGGTTCAAGGGCAGGGAAAGGCTCAGGGTCTTACTGTGGTCTCGTTGCGCTACTTGCCGTGGACGGGGATGGCCAGAATAGTGGAGTTCGACTTGAGCCCGAGGTGACGGCGGAGGGGTCACCGTCAACGGCGGAGCTCCGGTGGCGAACGTTGGCAACCGACCTGTGCAAAAGCTTCAGTGAGACACGGGGAATGTGTAGGTGCCATCAATTGGATGAAAACAAGCTGGATCGAGGGGGATCGACGGAGACCGATGCGGCGGCGGCGAGGAAGAACGCCGGCGAGCGTCGGGGAGGCTCTGTAGTGTACTAGGGAACCAATGGATGGGTCGAACAGCTTCAGGACGATGATGTGGTGCTGGCCAGAGAGTCGTGGTGGCGTGAGAGTGCCCGGAGCGAGCTGCCCACGGTGGAGGCCGAAAGCGGCGGCGGTGGCGCTCGTCGGGAACAAGGCTTCAGTGGAAATTGGGGAAGATCAGTGGGTCGTCGAGCACGAGCAAGACACGGGGAAGCTGGTGCGGATGTTGGTTGGGGCGGAGGAGGTCCGGTGTGGGCTGCCCACGGGCGTGCTGTGCGCGGCCGGAGAGGAAAAGGACGACAGCGAGGAAATGTAGCTCGGGTGATGGGAAATGGACGCTGGAAGTAGCAGAACAGCACATAGGGGTTGATGTGGTGCTGCTGCGCGCGAGAGGGAGAAGGTTAAGGCTCTGTGGTGAGCGTTCCACGGCGGCGGGGAGGTGGCGGCCGGAGGAAGCTCAGGGATGTCGTGGCGCGCGCGCGTGCGGCCAGGAAGGGAGAAGGAAGCGGCCGGAACGGAGGGGAGATGACGCGTGGAGGGTGTAGCAGCTGGAGGTGGCGCTCGGGAGGTCTGCGCCGACGGTGAGCGGCGGTGGCAGGGCGGAACAGACAGGGAAGCGGCGGTGCCAGAGGAGTCAGAAGGCAGACGGGAGTCAGAAGGACTCGTTTGTAATTCCCAAAAATTCCAGGGACTCCTCTGTAAACTAAAAATTCCCAATGATACAAAATCCTAATGAGAAAAATGTCTAAAGCAAAGTTGTAGAGAATTTCAAATCCTACAAGAATGCTTTCAGGTTCAAGTTCAAAATCTCAAAGAATATAGTTATATTTTAAACTTTAGAACATAATTCAAATTATAAACTTTGCCTTGTAATTCAAACAAAATGCTTTAATGTTTGGGGTCTCTTTGTAAGTTTTTCTGCAGTAATCATGACTAGCTCTTTTTACACTTTAGTCCTTAGGTAAAAACTAAGTTTTACTTTTATCTTTTTACCCTTTCACATGTAAATCCTTATATCTTTATATTAATTACATAAAGGTCCTTAATTTCATATAAAGTCTATTCCCCTTAGGTTTATTTAACTTTGGCTCTTTTCTTTTCTATAGCCATCTGAAATTTGACACTTAAGAACATTTCCACACACTTGCACATGAGAATTTATAAAACTCATAATTTACAAATATACCCTTATTGCTTTGTACAACTTGTATACACTATAACCTGCTTACATATAATACACCCAAACTTAGTATCTAGTTGTCTAACTACCTGGATATTACAGCCTTCCCCCTTTAAAAAGAATCTCGTCCCGAGATTCCGAAGCTGAGTACAATCGAATGATTAGATTTGGGGATTGGCTTGAAGGAAGTTTGGAAAATTCCGTTGAAGATAAGACTCAGTTTCCCAAGTCGCTTCTTCTTCGGTGTGATGATCCCATAAGATCTTGTACATTTTAACTGCCCTTCTTCTGGTGAATCTCTCCTTAGTATCCAGGATTCGAAGAGGTTGCTCGATGTACGATAAATCAGGTTCAATCTCAATGGCACATGTCTCAACAATTTCTGTGGGTACTTTGACACACTTCTTAAGTTGAGAGACATGAAAGACATCGTGAATGGCCGTCCATTGAGATGGAAGACGAAGTCTGTAAGCCACTGGGCCACAAACATTAAGAATTTCAAAGGGTCCGACATACCTGGGTGCTAGTTTCCCTTTTATGCCAAAACGTTGGACACCTTTGGTAGGAGATACTCGGAGATAGACAAAATCTCCTATTTGGAATTGTAGAGGTTTTCTCCTCTTATCTGCATAGCTCTTCTGTCTGGACTGAGCGGTTTTAAGATTAGATTGGATAACTTTAACATTATCTTCGGCTTCAACGACTAGGTCTGGTCCGAAGATTTTGCGTTCACCCGTCTCTGACCAACTCAAAGGAGTTCGACATCTGCGACCATATAACGCTTCGAAAGGAGCCATTTGAAGACTAGCTTGATAACTGTTGTTGTAAGCAAATTCAGCTAGAGCAAGGCACTTGTCCCAATTTGTACCATAGTGAATAATACAAGCTCGGAGCATGTCTTCAAGGATTTGATTAACTCGCTCAGTCTGCCCATCAGTCTGGGGGTGATATGCAGAGCTTCGAATCAGTTTGGTCCCTAGAGCTGATTGTAATTGCTCCCAAAACCGTGCAATAAATTGGGGCCCTCGATCAGATATGATGGTTTTTGGAACCCCATGCAATCGAACGATTTGTTCTAGATAGATTTCGGCATACTTCTTAGCAGAGTAAGTAGTATGCACAGGAAGGAAATGAGCTGTTTTTGTGAGTCTATCAATGATTACCCATATGGAGTCATGTTTTTGAGATGTATCGGGAAGACCGACAATGAAATCCATGCTAATGTCTTCCCATTTCCATGATGGTATGGGTAATGGCTGAAGCGTACCAGAGGCTTTTAAATGGCTAGCTTTAACTCTCTGGCATGTATCACACTTGGATACATATTTGGCAATTTCTCTCTTCATTCTGGTCCACCAAAAATGTTGCCGAAGATCTTGATACATTTTGGTGCTACCAGGATGAATAGAGAACTTGGATAAATGTGCTTCATCAAGGATTTGCTTGCGTAGTTGATGATCTTTAGGTACAACTATACGATTGTTGAACCACAAGGTTCCTTGATGGTCAGTGCGAAAACACTTATATTTAGCTTCTCCCAGAGATAGCTTGGATTTGATAATCTTGACACCCTCATCATGGAGTTGAGACATGATGATTTTATCTTGGAGAGTTGATTCAATAGATAACAGATTCAAACTACCTTGAGAAATGATCTCTAAATTAAGTTTTCTCATCTGATGGCAAAGAGTGTCACTGAAAGTTGCTATGTATAAACAATGACAGTGTGCTTTGCGGCTAAGTGCATCCGCAACCACATTAGCTTTGCCCGGATGATAGGTGTACCTCAAGGTCATAATCTTTGATCAACTCTAACCAACGCCTTTGCCTCATATTTAGATCAGCTTGAGTGAAGATATACTTGAGGCTCTTATGGTCAGTGTAAATGTTACACTTAGCCCCCATAAGATGATGTCTCCAGATCTTGAGAGCATGGATAACTGCTGCCAATTCAAGATCATGTGTTGGATAATTTTGTTCATGAGTCCGAAGTGCTCGGGATGCATAAGCAATAACCCGGTTGTTTTGCATAAGGACACAACCAAGGCCAATTCCAGAAGCGTCACAGTAGACATCAAAAGGCTGGGTACTATCTGGCTGAGCTAGTACTGGAGCAGTCGTCAGAAGTTTTCTCAAAGCGTGAAATGCTTCCTCACACTTATCATCCCAACGAAACTTAATTTCTTTCTTAAGTAGCTCAGTCATGGGTTTAGCTATCTTGGAGAAGTCTGGAATGAATCGGCGATAATATCCTGCCAATCCAAGGAAACTTCGTATTTGATGGACCGAAGTAGGAGGGTTCCAGTCCATAACTTCTTGAACTTTGGTTGGATCAACCGATATGCCTTGACTAGAAATAGTATGTCCCAAAAATTTCACACTATCCAGCCAGAATTCACATTTTGAAAATTTGGCATAAAGGCGATGATCCCATAGTCGTTGAAGAACGACACGTAAATGATTAGCATGGTCTTCTTTGGTTCTGGAGTAGATCAGAATATCATCGATGAAGACCACAACAAATTTATCGAGCTCCGGCATAAATACAGAATTCATGAGATACATGAAATATGCCGGTGCATTGGTAAGTCCGAATGACATAACCAGATATTCATAAAGTCCATATCTGGTTGAGAAGGCCGTTTTTGGAATGTCACTAGGCCTGATCTTGATCTGATGATAACCAGAGCGTAAGTCAATCTTAGAAAAGACCTTTACTCCGGCTAGTTGATCGAACAAGATATCAATGCGGGGAAGAGGATACTTATTTTTGATGGTAACCGCATTGAGTGGACGGTAGTCGACACATAGCCTCAGACTATCGTCTTTCTTCTTAACAAAGAGAGCAGAACAACCCCAAGGTGAAGCACTTGGACGTATATACCCCTTATCAAGAAGATCTTGAAGCTGAATTTTCAGTTCTGCTAATTCATTTGGAGGCATGCGATACGGCCTCTTGGAAATTGGAGCAGTGCCCGGTTGAAGTTCAATGATGAACTCGATGTCTCTATCTGGGGGCATTCCAGGCAAGTCGTCTGGAAAGACATCGGGAAATTCACATACTATCGGAATATCTTTGACTTTGATATCTGTGATAGCATATGCGCAAGGGTGTAGACATTCTGGCGGAGGCAGAACAAGAGTAATGGCTCCACAATATGGTGAATCAATTTCGATAACCCGGGAAGATATATCTAACTGGACTCGATGTTCAGTCATCCAGTTTGTCCCAAGTATGACATCGATACCCTCTAAACTGAGCAAAACCAAATCAGTTTTGATCTCTTTACTACCTAACTGAATTGGCACATATCTACTTATTCGGTTGGAAGTAATATTTCCTCCAGGGGTAGTGATCATATATGACCCCTGGATAGGACAAGATTCAAGTCCTAGTCGGGTACCATAGTTGTTACTAATAAAACTATGGGTTGCTCCGGAATCAAATAAAGTAACAACTGGTTTATGGTAGATAGAAAATGTACCCGACATGACGGGAGCTCCATCTGGAAGTTCTGCAAGAGTGGTGAAGTTAATTCGTCCTTGCCGGACTTGTATCACCGGCTTCTTGCCCTTATTCAAATTTCCCTGGTTGGAGCTCTGCCCTTGATTAGGTTTCTTAGGCCGCGGGCAATCTCGGATGAAATGGTCCGCACTTCCGCAATTGTAGCAGCGATAGTTGCTGCCTTTCTGTGGCACTTGCTGAATATTTGGCCGTTGGCCAGATTGTTGTGCTTGTTGCGGGGGCACAGGAGGTCTGAACCTCCCTTGCTGCTGAGGCGGCCTAAAAACCAATCTACCCGTAGGAGCATTGCGTTGTGGTGCCCTGGGCGGCGTATTGGAAACAACCCGATACCTCGGTGGTTGAGTACTCGAGGGTCCAGCAGGGTTTTTCCGCTTTTTCTCGGCATAATGCGCCACAATGCAATCTTCTTGAGTTAAGGCCATATTAACCAACTCACTGAAAGTATTAGCCCTCACAAGATTCAGGCGTTCCTTGAGTTTGGTGTTAAGGCCCCGGCGGAAACGGTCTTGTTTCTTGGCATCATTATCCGCATGATACCCCGCATATTGGCACAGATGATTGAAATTCTGTGCGTACTGCAGAACTGTATTGGCACCTTGAGTAAGAGCCAGGAACTCATTAAGCTTTCGCTCCAATAGTCCTGCGGGAATATAATGCGCTCGAAAGGCGACCCGGAATTCATCCCATGTGATGACATGTCCTGCAGGTTGCATGGCATGGAAATTGTCCCACCAGATTCGAGCAGCACCACGAAATTGTTGAGCAGCAAAGGAAGCTTTGCTAGAATCCGCACATGGTATGGTCAGGAGAGCGAACTTTGATTCAATAATATGGAGCCAGGCATCGGCATCCAATGGTTCCTTGGCCTTACTGAAGAAAGGCGGCTGGGTACTGAGGAAATCTTGGTAACTAGCCACAGGAGGATTGCGATCATCACGGCCTCCTCGGAATTGATGCTGCTGATTCTGCTGTGCTTGAACCAGCAAATTAAGCAACTCCGTTTGCCGAGCCATGACTTCGGCAAGGTTGGGAGGAGGTGGTGGCGGTTGTTGAGAACCGCTGGCCTGATCAGCCCGGAAACCTTCCGGTGTTCCGCGTGTGGCCCCAACCATCTGAAACAAAGGAGATTTTCATCATTAACCTTATAGCCTTACTCCCAATTTTATAAGATATAAACAAAGCACATACTCCATTCAATCATCTCATTTCAGAATTATAAGGATAATGAACAAGATGATAAAACAGGAAACTTATATTACAATATTTGTTCTTTTGTTTTCCGCATCGTACATCCGAAAGATCTCTACGCAGGCCATCTATGTTACAACAATTGGCATGAGATCTAGCTAAGTTACATACTCCTTAAGCTATTACACTCCCCATAGGTTACATCTAGATAGTCGATGATTTGCTAAACTAAAAATCGTCGAAGTTGCCTACAGAAGATTGACTGCCAGAAGAAGACTGATAGGGACTAAGAACTGGATCCCCATGCTCAGAGTCAATCTCTGAAACACCCTCAATCTCTTCTGGGTCTTCTTCTTCTTCTTCAGGTACTATGGGTATAGCGGGAAGTATCGGTTGCTGCTGCAATTCCTCAATGTGAGCCTGGGCATCATCAGCCACAAGTATCAGATCATGAATTTGTGCCTGTAGGAACTCAATAACAGTGTCACGCTGAGTGATAATATGATCACTCTCATTGATCTGATCTTCACGATGGAGGATTGTCTCATCTCTTGCTGCAATAATTGCATCCTTCTGAGTCACCAAAGCTTGTAATTCTTCTATTTGGGTTACTTGATGGTCAGCGTTCCGATAGTGGCTTTGAGCCACACCAGTTATCTGACTTATCCCATGACGCAGTAGCACTTGGTAATGATATTGCACATCCATGAACCTGGTAACCATACGGACGGTTTCTTCAGCCAGATCTCCTAGTAGATGACCATGATGGTCTGTCCGAAAATCCCAGTCCGAATTACCCGGGTCTATGGTAGGAAATAACCCAATAGGATATGCGGCAACTTCAATTGGATGCTGATTGCAAAAGAGTTTGATAGCTTCTAAAGCAGCAGTTTCAAGAGTATCCACTAGACGATATCCAACCACTTCCACTTCTATGGGAGGCCATAAGGAGCGGAAAGGATGTTGAGGAATTATTATCTTAACCCTGCAGCGGGGAACTCCTTCTTCATGATACTCTACCCCATCAAACAGAGGAGGCTCTGTATAATGGAACATACTCAAGGATTCCCACAAAAGACGAGGAAACCCTTCCCAATGTAAACCATTGGTGTGAAAGTGCCCCTCCTGATCCCAAAAGGTATTAGCAGGAGCAGCCATCTGCGACAACAATGCAAATGGTAAGATATATTTACCCTGCGAAAAGCTCACAAGGTAAATGGATTAAGATAGATGATTCTGATAACAGCAAAGGCTGGAAATCAGATGGATACTTAAGAGCTTAAAGATTGCTATCTACCCCAAATTAAGAGATACCAACATATTATTTATTTCTTAGAAAGTATCGAATTTAAACATTCGTTTTGTTGATTAGTGTGTTATGCATGCACGCACTACGCGATCTCACAACCAAAAATAACTGCCAAGTAATCTTGGTCTTACGTGGTTAGTTTCGGTGGCATAATACATACGTCTCTCCTGAATAACTAGTCGATAAGCCCTATCCGTCCTAGTTTCGTAATCGTGGTTAGTGTACCTGCAGAAAACCACAATGCATATATATATATCCAACGAACCTTTCATGCCAGCATGTCATGAAAGCGTCCCCATCCATTACTGCTTACTATAGAAACAGCATCTGTACAATTACCGCCGTACAGACAACGTTAACATACGTTATTTGAATAACGTATTCACGGGGGTACCGCAAAAATGCGGGGGTATGAACAGCGATCGCCATACCCTGCGCCGAACCATATACTCCCATGTAGTCAACCAAAGTTGACACATTGGCAGCATCTCAAGTAGGCCACTGCTTGAGAAACAGCGTTCGGTTCGCATCACCGACAGGAAGGCCAAGCTCCCTCAGTTGGCTGAGGATCCTTACCTTCTTACTTACGATCGAAGATGTCGTTACAGAAAGTAAGGTTGGGTTGTGCATAAATTTAAGTTTCAACAGAAAAGTAATGCTGGAAGTCAGAATTATATATATATATATATATTACAGCCACCTCTAATTCCCATAATAACATTACCCTAGGGCTTACGTACTATACATAATCCTTAACGAATCCAACGTACCTTTAGCAAAATACTTTATTGGTCAAATTTTATATCGAAAGTATGTTTAAGGCACTTTATATCCCCAATGTACCTTGTTAGCTCTGATACCAGCTGTGGCAGAACCAACCTGAATTATACCGGCTCAAGTACGCGAGTCCTCACTGAAGGGCTACCTCGTACTTCAAACGGTATAAAACCATCGGTCTGTCGGGTAACGTCCCGATAAACCACCGAACTCAGGATCCAACAAGGTACCTCACACGAAGGTGAGTCTAGAGATATAATGCCAAAATATCTTACACCACAGGCAGTTACATTACAAAAATGTACAAAGCATCATTAGCTCCCACAGAGGAGAGATTATTACAAGACAGGTTTTAGTTTTCAGTCAAAGCAGCGGAATTTGAAAAGCGTAGTCATGATACACGTCGTCATTACAGATATTATGCTAGCCCTGGCATAATATCACTCGGCGGAATCTGTGTTGGCCGGGGACGGATCCCATTCCACGGACCAACCATCAGGCAAAGGGTAGGGCCACGGTGTAATGAAAGCTGGCTCATCAGGGAGGTTACCTGGATTAAATCATCAAAAGCAAGGCTGAGTATACTAATACTCAGCAAGACTTACCCGGAATTGGGTATATCTTAGCCCATAACTAGACTCATGATGGCTTTTAGCTTTGGGTAGGGTTTTCAGCTGAAAAGCAGCAAAGAGTAGATCCTTATTTTCAACTTTTAACTTTCAGGTTCTAGTTGATTAACCATTTAGGTAAGCACCTATAACTAGTCAAACATGGTAGAATCTTTACTCAAACATCATCTTAGATAATCACATAATTACTCTTGTTACTCTATGTGGTAAAGGGAATAAGCAGTCTCATACATCGTGAGAGGCGGACGATTCTGAATCGAGATTCAACCCTTGCAAGGTAAACCTAACACACACGCTTGGAACACCACAGGGTCGTTCCGAAGCAACCGTTTACCTTTCATTCCGACTCGTGGATCAGTGCCACCACAAGCGACTGCAGGTCATACGCACATCCAAAGTGCAGGACGTACGTCTGTAGCGCGACTACAAAACCCGTACTCCTGGTTGCCCAGCAACACGTATGCCTACACGTCGAACAAAGTAACCAAAAGAAGCAAATACATGTGGTGGGTGGTATGTCCACTCCTCGGGCCGATCGGTTACTAGGCTTACCGCTTACCATATTTCACGGTATGTGGCTAGTACTTTCAAACGCTTAACCACCGCTACCACACACTGCGACCTTATCAAATTCATCAAAACAGACGGGGTATCATCTTGACCATGATACCTCATAAAACTCCCGTCCGTCATCCTTATAGTGATAACAGGAATGTAAACATTACAACTCCTATATATCCGCGAGTGACAGGAAATCACTCGACTTCTACCGGTCCTATAGGCAGAGCAGCTATTCGGACCCAAGTTCTAGTATTGAATACATATGGTTCCTAGAATAATGCAACTAAGTTTTCAAACAACTCCTAAGAACGTAATGCATAAAGAGATATATATATATAAATAAATAGTATAGGTTGCATGTAATAAAGTAGGGTTATGTCCGGGGCTTGCCTTCGTTGGTGGGGCTGGGTTAGTCAAATTATTTTCTTCCGAACTTGGTTCGGGGCTTCAGAGAAATCCGCGACGAGAGTTCCGGGGTCTTCAGAATAACCTCCTTCTTGTTCCGGGATCAGCTGATAATCCCCGTCAGCGAGAGTGGTCGAGTCTACATGATATGCAAGATGAAGTTTAATGGATGCATACATTTGTATTTCAATTCACGATAAAGTTGCAATTCCATGTAAAGGATGTTATATTCGATAAATAACTTAGTTACCCTGTACTGGGCAGTCATTTATCGAGCATTATATGTTTTATCTAAATCCATTAAACAACAGGGTGAATTACATTGATTAACTAACTAGTAGCATGAAGCAACAAGTGGGGTGGTTCTTAATATTTATATTAAAGAGCTTTATAAATTGACCTCATTATTATTTATATGAACTTTAAGTTACTATTACATTATAATCAATTACATTATATCAATTTATTTAACATCTAATTCTTAGTTGAAAACTTAATAATATGTTGCAATAATACAAAACAGAACCATAATATATTTTTCATGATTTTTGAACATTTTGAAAGTGTGTTTATTAATTATATAAGGAAACTACACATTATTTCTAATAAAACTAGTATAATAAAGAAATAATACTAGAGCACTAGGTTAATTATTTTTCTTTAATTCTACATATTGAAAGAAAATTATCATCACTGATTTTACCATTTTATAATTTTTCTATGAATTACTATGTACTTTTAAAGCCTACAAGCAACTAACTTTGATATTTAAATTAGATCATCAAACATTCAAAAACTGAAGTCGACCTTTAAAGCAAAGTTGCAGATCTTTGTCTAAAGATTCCAGCAAAATTTAGTTTACTATTTTATGATTTTCCTTGAAGAGATATAGTATTTCTAAGTTGGCAGCCATATTTACATAAGGAGGTCCCTCGGCACTATTCAACTGAGTCTACTCCTTTACACAAAACCCCCTGGACTTCTATTTCTTCTAACCCGAAGCCCTTGGCCGTGAACCGAACAGGGCAAGGTGGAGGCGACCGTGTTCCGGCGACGGTGGTCACCGGCGGCGAGGTTCAAGGGCAGGGAAAGGCTCAGGGTCTTACTGTGGTCTCGTTGCGCTACTTGTCGTGGACGGGGATGGCCGGAACAGTGGAGTTCGACTTGAGCCCGAGGTGACGGCGGAGGGGTCACCGTCAACGGCGGAGCTCCGGTGGCGAACGTTGGCAACCGACCTGTGCAAAAGCTTCAGTGAGACACGGGGAATGTGTTAGGTGCCATCAATTGGATGAAAACAAGCTGGATCGAGGGGGATCGACGGAGACCGATGCGGCGGCGGCGAGGAAGAACGCCGGCGAGCGTCGGGGAGGCTCTGTAGTGCACTAGGGAACCAATGGATGGGTCGAACAGCTTCAGGACGATGAATGTGGTGCTGGCAGGGAGTCGTGGTGGCGTGAGAGTGCCCGGAGCGAGCTGCCCACGGTGGAGGCCGAAAGCGGCGGCGGTGGCGCTCGTCGGGAACAAGGCTTCAGTGGAAATTGGGGAAGATCAGTGGGTCGTCGAGCACGAGCAAGACACGGGGAAGCTGGTGCGGATGTTGGTTGGGGCGGAGAGGTCCGGTGTGGGCTGCCCAGGCGTGCTGTGCGCGGCCGGAGAGGAAAAGGACGACGGCGAGGAAATGTAGCTCGGGTGATGGGAAATGGACGCTGGAAGTAGCAGAACAGCACATAGGGGTTGATGTGGTGCTGCTGCGCGCGAGAGGGAGAAGGTTAAGGCCTGTGGTGAGCGTTCCACGGCGGCGAGGAGGTGGCGGCCGGAGGAAGCTCAGGGATGTCGTGGCGCGCGCGCGTGCGGCAGGAAGGGAGAAGGAAGCCCGGAACGGAGGGGAGATGACGCGTGGAGGGTGTAGCAGCTGGAGGTGGCGCTCGGAGGTCTGCGCCGACGGTGAGCGGCGGTGGCAGGGCGGAACAGACGGGGAAGCGGCGGTGCCAGAGGAGGAAGAAGGCAGACGGGAGTCCAGAAGGACTCGTTTGTATTCCCAAAATTCCAGGGACTCCTCTGTAAACTAAAAATTCCCAATGATACAAAATCCTAATGAGAAAAATGTCTAAAGCAAAGTTGTAGAGAATTTCAAATCCTACAAGAATGCTTTAAGGTCAAGTTCAAAATCTCAAAGAATATAGTTATATTTTAAACTTTAGAACATAATTCAAATTATAAACTTTGCCTTGTAATTCAAACAAAATGCTTTAATGTTTGGGGTCTCTTTGTAAGTTTTTCTGCAGTAATCATGACTAGCTCTTTTTACACTTTAGTCCTTAGGTAAAAACTAAGTTTTACTTTTATCTTTTTACCCTTTCACATGTAAATCCTTATATCTTTATATTAATTACATAAAGGTCCTTAATTTCATATAAAGTCTATTCCCCTTAGGTTTATTTAACTTTGGCTCTTTCTTTTCTATAGCCATCTGAAATTTGACACTTAAGAAATTTCCACACACTTGCACATGAGAATTTATAAAACTCATAATTTACAAATATACCCTTATTGCTTTGTACAACTTGTATACACT